>NC_083349.1:96125935-96425935 GCF_030254825.1 Meriones unguiculatus | reverse complement strand
ATTATTTTGTGAAGTCCAAATGAAGAACATTTTAACAAGTCAGGCATAGATGCTTTTAAAAAGAATAAACAAGTAATGGTTGAAATTTTCAACTACTTCAGAAATAGGAAGTAGCAAAAGTCCTTTGTGACATGTATAATCCACTAAAGAGCCCAAAAAGGAAACTTACAAATAGTTTTGAAGAAATATCTACTAGAAAAAAAAAATGAGCAGAAAGTAGCAGAAATTTCACAAAAGCAGAAACACAAAGAGCCAAGTATGCAAAGGTGCTCAGTGCTTACTCATCAGAGAAACATAAATCAAATCTCAAACCTACAAACTTAACAAAAGCTAAATAAATCAAAAGCTTGAAGTAACAGCGTTAAAAGCATTGCAGCACTCTGCTGGTGAAAGCAGAAGGTGATGAAGCTATTTTGTAAAACACTATGGCACCACCTAGCAAATTAGAAAGCCACATAGTTAAAGATCCACCAATTTCCACTCCAAAGATTACTCTAAGGAAGCTATTCGTCTATTTACTGGGAAATGTAAGGTTTTTAATTGTGCTGTTTTTAATAAGAAATAAAAAAAAAACTAGAAGCAATTCTAAAGGAGAAATTTATTTCTAGAGATTTTGGTATTGTTTGGTTTGTTTTTTTTTTTATTAAAGGATTTTAAGCTATTATGAATGAGATTATTCTCCTTATTTCTTTCTCAGCATGTTTGTTATTGGTATTAAGAAAAAAGAGTCAGAGGGTCAGTTCAGTGAGTAAAACCATTTGCCGTACAAGACTAGCCTGAACCAATTGAAGAAGAAGAGAACTGACACTCAAAAGTTGTCTTCTGTCCTCCATATATGCCTAGGCACACACAAACATACACACACACACACACACACACACACACACTAACAATAATATTAATAAGATAAAATTTTTACACAAGGTACCTATTTTTGTTTTTATAGCTCCCTACTTTGCTGAAAGTGTTTATTGTCAGTTATCTTAGTTACTTTGATGGTATTATAATAAAATAACCTGATGAAAGAGATTTAATGAGACAGGATTCATTCTGACTTTCAATTCCAGAAGGGATAGAATCCCACGGGATGGGGAAGGCATGACAGCAGTAGCAAGAATGTCGCATTGCATCAGCCTCCTGGAAACAGAGACAGAAAGGAAAATGGGATCAGGCTGTGAAAGCCTGATCACCTCAAGCAAGGCTCCACCTTCTAAAGGGTCTCTCACCTTCCCAAACAGTGCCACCAGCTGGAAACCAAGTGGTAAAACACATAAGCCTGTGGAAGTTCTGTCACATTCAAACTATGGTTGGTGCGAACGGTTTTCTGGTAGAATCCTTAAGGACTATTATTTGCAGATTCATTAGGTCTAGAAACAGAAATAATTTGACATCTTTGCATTGACAACCCTTTCTCTTACTCTCATCTTATTACCTAGACATTTTATAGGAATGTCCATTGTAGTAAGTAATACACATTACATTGACACCCCAAAAGTTATTTACTTCATTTTACCTTTTACTTGAATTGATATTTATGTCTGTTATGAAACATCACATCAATAGATTGAACCTACCATTAGCTTAATTCAAAGATCTGAAATCCAGATTGAATCCTTTAATTGAGGAAACAAAAGTGACTACAAGGTCCAACAGAGCATACAACTGGGGAGGTCTCAATTTCATATAGTAATTAAGAGGCATTGGGTTTCAAGTTCTTATAGGATTTAGTAAGTACTTATGGAATTGAGTGTGTCCTTAGCTGAAAAGCAGAAAATGCATAGCCTCCTTCTCACTTAAGATAAATGGAAGGACACACCCTCAAAGTGCTTGCTAAGGTAGCTCGTTACACAGTAGCATGAAAATGTCTGTCAATTGAAAGGGGTGTAGAAGAACAAACTGCAGCGTGGTCATGTAATGAAATAATATTTATAGTTTCAAGTTATTGATATGCCTGATGATGTGTATGAATCTCCAAAGGTTAAACCTACAAGAAAGACTAGACAGAGGGTAATTATGCAATCCCATCTACATGTGTGCAAAACAGCAGAAAGTCTATCTATAATGACAAAATTGACCAAAGTTGCTCCGCATTTAGGGATTAATTGGAAATTAACACAAAGGGGCTGAAATGCTAAGCATCTTGATTGAAATTATGAGCATCCAAGAGTAAGCATTTTACAAAAAAAATCATCAAAATATGTACTGAACTGCATAGTTCCTTTCTCCATATGCTACCTCTGGAGGATATTAAGTTTTTAATGTGACATATTCAGTAAAAATTTTTACTTTGGTAAATGAAAGTTTCTCCTTCCCTAATCTCTGGAATGAAAGGTGATTTTATCCCTACCTTATCTGGCACATTAAGAGAATAGTTTTCAGGTAACGTTTTAGTAAAAAAGTCAACTAGGAAAATTATATGATGAAATGCCAATTGTTTATTGCAAAACACATTGCAGATTCAAATGTATGGAAAATAATAGATTTAAGAATGTTCCTTGTCGACAGGAACAGAACAAGAAAATTTGAACACAGGGGTCTTCCCAGAGACTCATACCCCAACCAAGTACCAGGCATGGAGATGGCCTAGGGCCCCTGCTCAGATGTGGTCCATGGCAGGTTAGTGTCTAAGTGGGTTACATGGTGATGGGAGGAGGGACTGCTTCTGGCATAGTCTGGTTGACCTGCTCTTTGATCACCTCCCCCTGAGGGGAGGGCAGCCTTACCGGGCCAGGGAGGATGACAATGCAGCCACTCCTGATATGATCTGGTGGACTGGGATCAGAGGGAGGAGGAGGGCCTTCCCTATTGGTGGACTTGGAGAGGAGCATGCATGAGGAGGGGAGGGAGGATTGGACTGGGAGGGGAGGAGGGAGGGGCTTATGGGAATTCAATAAAAATGAAAGTGAAACATACCTAAATATATGGGACACAGTACTAAGGGGAAAGTTCATTACACTAAGTGCCTTTATAAAGAAATTGCAGAGCTCTCATACTAAAAACTTACAGCTCACCTGAAAGGTCTAGAAAAAAAGAAGCACACCCAAGGTGAACAGATGTCAGGAAACAATCAAACTCAGGACTGAAATCAATAACTTAGAAACAAATAAAACAATACAAAGAATCAATGAAACCAACTTCTTTGACAAAATCAACAAGATAGACAAACCCCTAGCCACACTAACTAAAAGGCAGAGAGACAGTATCCAAATTAACAAAATCAGAAATGAAGAGGGGAACATAACAACAGACCCTGAGAAAATCCAAAAATCATTAAGTCTTACTTCAAAAGCCTATATTCCACAAAACTGGAAAACTTTTGGACACTTTTCTTGAGAGATTTCTTTTACCAAAGCTAAATAAAGATCAAGTAAACAGTTTAAACAGTCCTATAAGCCCAAGGAAATAGAAACTGTCATCAAAAGTCTTCCAATCAAACAAAACCCAGGGCAAGATGGTTTCAGTGCAGAATTCTACCAGATGTTCAAAGAAGAGTTAATACCAATCCTTCTCAAACTATTCCACAAAATAAAAACAGAAGAAACATTACCAAACCCATTCTATGAAGCCACAGTGACCCTGATACCTAAATCACACAAAGACTCAACAAAGAAAGAAAATTTCAGACCAATCTCCCTCACAAACATTGGTGTAATAATATTCTTAAATACTTTCAAAGCAAATCCAAGAACACATAAAAGATATCATCCACCATGACCAAGTAGGCTTGATCCCCGGGATGCAGGGATGAAACAATATATGAAAAGCCATGAATGTAATTCACCACATAAACAAATTGAAAGAAAAATCACATGATTAGCTCATTAGATTCAGAAAAAGCTCTTGACAAAATCCAGCACCTCTTTGTGATAAAAGTATGGGAGAGATCAGAAATACAAGGCACATACCTTAACATAATAAAAGCAATACACAGCAAGTCAATAAAAAACATCAAATTAAATAGACAGAAACTCAAAGCAATTCCAGTAAATTCAGGGATGCGACAAGGATGCCCACTCTCTTTATATCTCTTCAAAATAGTAGTTGAAGTCATAGTTAGAGCAACAAGACAACTAAAGGAGATCAAGGGGATACAAATTGGAAAGGAAAAAGTCAAAGTATCATTTTGTGGATGATAGGATAGTATACATGAGTAACCCAAAAAAATTCTACCAGGGAAATTCTACAGCTGCTAAACACCTTAGGCAAAGTGGTTAGATACAAAATTAACTCAAAAAAATCAATAGTCCCCCTTCTGTACAAAAGACAAATGGGCAAAGAAAGAAATCAGGGAAACAACACCCTTCACAAAACACACACACAGAAAAAAAAATGAAATACTTAGTGTAACTCTAACCAAGGAAGTGAAAGACATATGAAAAGAACTTCAAGTCTCTGAAGAAAGAAATTGAAGAAAATTCCAGAAATGGAAAAATCTCCCATGTCATAAATTGGTAGAGTTAACATAGTAAAAATGGCCATCTTGAAAGAGGAGGAGGTCCTCCCCTATCAGTGGACTTGGAAAGGGGCAGGGAGGAGCTAAGGAAGGGAGGGAGGGATTAGAAGGGAATGAGGGAGCAGAATACAGCTGGGATACAAAGTTAATAAAATGTAACTCAAAAAAAATGGCCATCTTGCCAAAAAAGTAGTCTACAGATTCAATGCAATTCCCATCAAAATACCTACACAATTCTTTACAGATGTTGAAAGAACAATTCTCAAAGTCATATAAAAAAAACAAAAAACCTGGAATATCTAAAACAATTCTGTACAATAAAAGATCTTCTGGAGGTATTTCCATCTCTGATCTCAAGATGTACTATAGAGCAACAGCAACAGCAACAGAAAAAACAAACAAACAAACAAAAAAAAAAAACTTCCATGGTACTGGCATAGAAATAAACTAGGGGGTCAATGGAATTGAATCAAATATCCAGAAATAAACCCACACATCTATGGGTTGATTTTTTTACAAAGAAGCCAAAACCATACAACAGAAAAGATAGCATCTTCAACAAGTGATGCTGGTCTAACTGGCTGTCTAAATGTAGAAAATGCAAATAGATCCATACTTATCACCCTGCACAAAACTAAATTCCCAGTGAATCAAAGACCTCAACATAAACCCAGACACAGTAAACCTGTTAGAAGAAAGATTGGGGAAGACTTTGACCTCATTAGCACAGGAGACAACTTCCTGAACAGAACACTAATAATACAGACTCTAAGATCAACAATCAATAAATAGGACCTCATGAAACTGAAAACCTTCTGTAAAACAAAGGATACTGTCAGCAGAATGACAGCCTACAGCCCACAGACTTGGAAAAGATCTTCACCAACCCTACATCAGAGGGCTAATATCCAAAATATATAAAGAAATTAAACACCAACAAAACAAATAATCCAATCTAAAAATGGGGTACAGAGTTAAACAGAGACTTCTCAATAGAGGAATATCAAACGGCTGAGAATCACTTAAAGAAATGTTCAATGTCCTTAGTCATCAGGTAAATGCAAATCAAAACAACTCTGTCCATCTGACACCAACAACTCAAGTGATAATACATTCTGGCGATGTTGTGGAGAAAGTAGAACCCTCCTCCTCCATTGCTGGTAGGAGTGCAAACTTGTACAACCACTTTAGAAATCAATCTGGCACTTTCTCAGAAAATTGGGAACAACTCTACCTCAAGATCCAGCTACATCACTCCTAAGCATATACCCAAAAGATGCCCAAGTATACAACAAGGACATTTGCTCAAGTACATTCATAGTGGCTTTATTGTAATAGCCAGAAACTGGAAACAACCCAGATGTCCCTCAAATGAAGAATGGATACAGAAATTGTGGTATATCTACACAATGGAATACTATGCAACTATTAAAAACAAGGACATTATAAAATTTGCAGGTGAATGGATGGCTCTGGAAAAGATCATCCTGAGTGAGGTAACCCAGACCCAGAAAGACAAGCATGGTGTATACTAACTTATAAGCAGAAATTTGTGATATAATAAGAATAACCATACTGAGAGACCAAAAGATAAGCAGCGATTGTTAACACTATGTAGAGTAGGCGCGGTATAGCAGTAAGTTCCCTGAGGGGAGAGCTACCTCGCTGCATTCTTTCCCCACCCACTAGAGATACAGTTGCTAGGAAACTGGGCCCTCCCCCTAGGGAGGGACACCTGGTCATCAATGTTCTGGGAACCTTCCTATAGCCAATCAATTCAAAATGTAGCACCTTGACCAATAGATGCTTGCCAGGCAGGAATTACCCCTGCCTTGGGCATGCTGGGATGGACCAGAATCTATAAATCACCCCACTAACCTGGGCGCGGCGCACTCAGCTCCCACCGCTTCGGCGGTGGGTGCTGTGTAGGCCCGAGCTGCAGCTTGTAATTTTCAATAAAGAGACCCTCACGTGTTTTGCAAGGGAGTCGATTCCTGGAGATCTTTTGGGGGCTCTCGAACTGGGTATAACAATACTACAATCCACAGACTTAAAGAATCTAAACAACAAGGAGGACTCTAGGGTGGATGCCTAATTCTCATTCTATAGAGCTTTTAAAATAGACACCCAAAGAGATGAAAGATAGGGAACACTACGGGAGCCTAACACAAATGTCCTCTGAAAGTTTCCACCCAGCATGGGTTTGAAGCAGATGCTGAAATACATGGCCAAACTTTAGGCAGAGCACAGGAAGTCTTATGGAAGAGTTGGGAGGATAGGACCCAAAGGAGACAGGAGCTCAGCAAGGAGATAAACAAAGCCAGCAAATCTGGGCCAAGGGGGCCCTGCAGAGACTGATACACCAAGGACCATGAATTGAGAGGACCTAGACCCCTGCTCAGATGTAGCTGATAGGCAGTTGAGTCTTCATGTGGGTTTCCTAATAAGGGGAGCAGGGGCTGTCTCTGACATGGTCTGTTGCTGGCTCTTTGATCACTTCCTCCTGGTGGGGCAGCCGTGCCAGGCCACAGAGGAAGAGGATGCAGCAAGCCCTGATGAAACTTGATAGGCTGGGGTCAGTTAGTAGGGGATGAAGGATCCCCTTTTCCGTGGTCTAGGGAAGGGGAATGGGAGGGAAGGGGAGAGGGAGAGGATGGGATGAGATGAGGAAGGGAGCTAGGACTAAGATGTAAAATGAATAAATTAAAAATAATAATAAATTTAAATTTAAAAAAGAGTGAAAGCCAGGAAGGGCATAAAATGAAATGTGTAAGAGAAGAAAAGGGAAGCAAGCCTCAGTCATTTTACGGAGGTCAGAGAGCTGAAACCTGTGAGTAGGAAGGGCGGTTGTCAGAACCTCTGCCTTGTACTTGTGAGGCTAAATTCTAACTCCAATAAAGAGTTATTACACTTGGGCCAGATAGGGGCTCAGCAGGTAACATACCCGCTGCCAAGCCTGGTCGCCAGAATTCCATCCCCTGACCCTTTTGCTTGAAGGAAGATCTGACTCCCCTTCAAGTTTCACATACACAAAGGTGCATGCAAGACAAATGGATAAATAGCAATAAAATGTTTACCAAAAGATCAATAGCTCTGTGTTGGCCTCTTGTTCTGAGTAGGTTTTCTAAACGTTTTAGAGGCAGCTCTGGTATGATGGTACAACACCTATAATCCCAGCACTTGAGAAAGGAAGGCAGAAGGTTTCAAGGTTTTCCTGCGCTACACACTGAGACTCTGTCTTCAGGGCTTTAGAAGCAGAATACTCTTTAAAAATAACCTTATCTTAGCCGGGTGCAATGGCGCACACCTGTAATCCTAGCACTTTGGGAGGCAGAGGCAGGTAGACCTATGTGACTTGGAGGCCAGACTTTTTACAAAGTGAGTCCAGGAACAGCCAGGGCTACACAGAGAAACCCAGTCTTGATAAAAAAAAAAAAAAACACCACAAAACAAAACAAAAAACACCTTATCTGGTTTCCATTTTTACACTGCTTAATTGATTCTAATCATTTCTCTTAAGACCTCCAAAACACAGGGAATCCAAGGCCAACTCTTGGCCGCTTCTACCAACCTTCTTTTTGACCTTTTTATTTCATATTTTTTATAGTTTTATTTAAATTTTTTCATACATTTCGATCATGTTTCTCCTCCTCCAACTTCTACCAGATCTACCCACCCAAATTTATTCTCTCCCTCTCTCTCACCCTCTCCTTCTCCCTCTGTCTCTCACTATGAACCAACCCTCTTGACACAACTGTCATTCTACTCTGAAGTTCTACTGTCACGTGAAAGCCAAGTGTTTACTCCCAAGAAAATGCCCTAAGCTTTTTTGCCCTGAGCTCCTAATTCATTTCTTGAAGTCATTTAAACAAAAAACAGAAATAACAAGACATCTGCTAAGAAAAGCTCAGAATTTGCCTCATTCTAACACAAACATACAACTTCACTCCTGCCCACAGGGACTCCATATGTTCAAAGTCAGCTTATGACCTTGCAAAGGGGACATTAATGTTAATCACTTTTTTTCTCTTGTAAATATTAGGAGCGTTTGCCCTGGGTTATAGAACAGTGATGTTAATACTTTCTCTTTTCCTTGAAATTATGTGCATTTTTTAACCAAATTCTTTAAGGCTTTACTTAACCTTTTGATAAAGTGTTATTTGAAATATTAATAAATGGTTTGATGAAATCAGCTCACAGGGGGTGTTAGCAGATAGAGCCTGTTAAATAGCAAAATTGTATTTACTGCATTGTCAATCATAAGGTAAAACCATAAAAATGTTTCCTAATAATTTTTTCCTAGAGAATGGTAGTACTTATAGCTGAATTATGTGTCTGAAAGTAGGATGAAAATTGAATTTTCCTTGTATCAAATGAGTTCCAAAGAGGTGCCAAATTACAGTAATATTTATATATCAACACTCAGGGTGGCTTATTACTATCTCTTACAAAGACTAATTCCTCGGTGACATTTAGGAAAGAGATTACCTCTTTAACCACTCTGACTATTTAATTTGAGGGAATTCAAAGAGAAACATAACCACCTTATCAGTGAGTTGCTTTCATTTATTACTGTACAATGTAGTCGATAGTGTAACCCAGTCTAATTTCAAAATTCTCTCTACAGTGTTCAAAATCACAGGGTCAGGAGAGCTCTGCATTGAAAGCTAGGTTTACCTCAAACAATCTGAGTGGTCCAGATCATGGACAGTGAAAATGTTTTGTGAGTGTCTTGCAAAAGAGACCCCACGCACACGGAGGACTTTGCAGCCAGTCCTGAAGATACCTGATAAAACAGGATCAGATGAACGGGGAGGAGGTCCCCCCCTATCAGTGGACTTGGAAAGGGGCAGGGTAGAGATGAGGGAGGGAGGGTGGGGTTGGGAGGGAATGAGGGAGTGGGATACAGCTGCGATACAGTTAATAAAATGTAACTGATAAGAAAAAATAAAATTAAAAAAAAACTGGAAGTACATTCTAGGAGCTCCCATGGGGGAAATAATTTGGTTTGTTTTTGTTTTTTGTTTTAGATTTATATGTTGCTGACATAAAATCCTTTAGATAATCATACTTGCTTTAACATAATGTATTTCAATGTCTCTTCAGTGTTTCTGATTAGATTAGGATTCCAATGTCAGCATCTTCTAAGATCACGTTTATCAAAGAATATATAATCTCAGAGTAATGTATTTAACAAACCTAGAATGCTAATGGGAGGTAGAAACAATTGATCCTGAATGAGGTCATATGGGAAATCCTGCTCTAAAACCTGGAGAATTTTCTACATTGATAATGGTATTAAAAACTAATCCATAAGTAGGTAGGAATGTAGGTAGGCAGAGAGCTAGACAGAGAGATAAAAATAGATAACAGACAGGTAAATAGTAGGCAGAGAGACAGAGAATTCGTCCTATGATTCTAGTTCATTTATTCAGTTAATAACCATTCATTATATATATATATATATTGTAAGCAGTGGATTCTTTATTGTGTTTAGATCTGCACATGGATATCACATAGAGTTTCCTGTTGTTGTCAACTACTCATCACTAGAACAGACTGGTAAAGAGTACCCTGGGTACCTTTAATGACTATGAATTTATTGTATTTTAATGCACAAAAACCCAAAGAATGAGAAAAGATAATGTCTGCCATAATAATACTTTTTAAAGATTCTAGTAAAATCAATTTTAAAGACTTTGGAGTCATAAGGATGTAATGCAATGTCTGTGTAGTCAATAAAATGCAAATACAAACATTTTTGTCTAGAGCTGGGAAGCCTCTCTGCCTACTAATCATACATATGACTTAGTTACTAGTCTTTTTATTTTATATTAGTATGCATTAATTGGCACATTCATTATATTTTTATAATATGAATTCAACACTATCCTAAGCTCTTGGAGTAAATCAGTAAAGTACATTTTTGGGAGCAATGAGGAGATAATAAACAATAAACCTAACAGATGGGTAAAACATGTGTGAGAAGATGCCCAGTTCTTCCAGGAAGGAAGAGAAGAAAGTATCAGCAATGAAAAGGAGGCTGGTGAGGACAGAGTCCACTGAGAGGGGAACTAAGACTTTACCAGTGTTTTCTCTGTAGAATGAAATTTATTCATTAATTTCTCTCAATAAAAGCAAGTTTTTTTATTTTTATTAATACACATTAATTATAAACAGTAATTGGTTTTATTATGGTATTTTGATATATACATAAAATGTACTTTTTTGAGTGCCAATGAGTCTTTATTTTCCCAGGGAAGAGAAGAGAAGGTAAAGTCAGCATGAGCTACAAAATGATTATACACCATAAATATTAGTACCCAGGTACAATAAAATCAACCATGAAATAAACACCCCAGTGGTGGGGTCACCAAAGCACAAGGAGGGTTTAGTCTCCTGTAGTTCAGGAAAGAGAAGGGATCAGGAAAAGGACAAGCAAGAACACACTTTCCCACTCTCCCTTCATCCCTCCCCATAAATTCAAGATTTCTCACAAAGCTTTGGTTTCTTTTTTTAATATTTTTTTAATAATTACATTTTATTCACTTTGTATCCCCCCATAAACCCCTCCCTCCTCCCTTCATAATCCCACCTTTCCTCCTCCTTCTTCATGCATGCCCCTCTCCAAGTCCACTGATAGGGGAGATCCCCCTCTCCTTCCTTCTGATCTTAGTCTATCAGATCTCATCAGGAGTGGCTGCATTGTCATCTTCTGTTCTAACAGTAAAAATGGAGTTACATTCATCAATCTCCTAGAGGTGATCTTCTGGACACTTTGACCTAAGTTTCTTGCACCAGTGAAGTTCCTGAGTGACTTGACTATACATTCATATTCCCTTTTCTGGTCTTCAGGTTCCACTATCTACATGGAAGTCCCCACAACTGCTTCTCTCTACCTAAGGATTACATGTTGAGTTGGTTGATGCATCCAAAGTCAAATCACACCAAGAAATGGTCTTTCCAGGGCAAAGTGGCTCACCTGAAATCCCTTCACTGAGGAGCTAAGGCAGGAGGATAGCCAAGAATCTGAGGTGATGCCCGGATACAGAGTGAGACCTTATCTCAAAACAAACAAACAAACAAAACAAAACTCTTGACTTTGTTTGGGAACAAGGGCTGAATGATGTTCATGGTTTCTTCAGAATTTTTACATGGGTCATTCAAGAGTTGTGGAGATGCTCCAAGTACATGAGTAAGTTTTCTTATGAGGGAGAAGAGAAGCTGTTTTATGGTCAGAGAATATGTTTTAGAATGGAAGATGGGAAGGGGAGCACAGAAGGGGAAACCATGGTACCAGAGGCTCACTTGGAGAAGAGGACCCCCCATTTAGCTTTCAGATAGTGGTGTCTGGTGCAGAACTTTCTGTCAAAGATGCTTTGGCTATTTTTCTCTCAATACAAAAAAAGAAGTTTTGTAAACAATAACCCTCCCCCCCCCAAAAAAAAAACATTATATTTACACAACTAAGCCACCTAGCAAGCACCAACTCAGAGACAGTAAAGTGTTACAAAGGTCAAACGAATACACTAGCTGGGGGGGAGGGGGAGCTGGGGCAGCATTTGTGGGAAACAAGAAACCAGAATCAGACTCACACATACAGACACCACTCAGTGTGTTCTATTGCATTTGTCCCATTTCAACACAGTGAGGGTGGGTTTGCGGTGATCTCAGAGCATGTAAATGAAACCCCTTCCTTTTTTCCCCCCAATGACTTCTACAAATTCTTCAGAAGAGGTGGGGCCCTTATAGCTATGATTATCTGCCTGTGGGGGATGGTGTGGATGAGACCTCGACTTGGTCTCTTCTTCATGGCGGAATGTTGACAAGCCAGTCTTGCATAAGTCTTTTGCTGCTAACACAACTTTTGTGAGTAGAGTGCAGCCACAAACATTGAGCCATATTCCTCAGTATTTCCTGACCCTCAGCTGGGTGAACATCCAACAGTCTCATATTCTCAGTGCTTTGACCAATTATGAGACTCTGCCATTACCACTGCTAAGTACAAAAAGGAGCTTCCATGACCAAAGCAAATGATAGCACTAACTCATGGGTATAAAGATTATTATTTAAACGGTGCTTTGGCACATCATGGGTTTTTTTGTTTTGTTTTGTTTTGTTTTGTTTTGTTTTGTTTTTAGCATATGTACCAACAAATATTGAGTTTAATCTTTTTATTTTATTTTTCTTTTTAGTTACATTTTGTTAACTCTGTATCCCAGCTGTATCCCGCGCCCTCATTCCCTCTCCAACCCCACACTCCCTCCTTGGTCTCCTCCCTGCCCCTTTCCAAGTCCACTGATAGGGGAGGACCGCCTCCCCTTTCATTTGACCCTGTTTTATCAGGTATCATCATGTTTATTTAGCAGAACAATAGCACTAGCTTCTCTACTAAGGCCTATGACCTCCCTAGCTATGGGCTTTTGACCAAATTTACACTACCAGACTACCAGATGTGAGTTCTATGGAGTGGACCTCGAGTTCAACCAGAAAGTGGTTGGTTGCCCCCATTACTGACTTGCACTGGGCAGTTTTGCTCAGCTGGCTGATAATTATAGCACACATGTGTCCATTGAACAAGACTTTTGATAACAATTCTTCCCCAGTATCATAGATACTGTGGCACTATAGGAACTAGGCAGCATGAAGATGGCTTCTATTCAAGTTTCATCCTTAGTTCTCTGTGTTCTGTAATCTCAGCATAGGGTTTTACCATCTAGTTCAGGTGAGCAACCAACAGCAGTGGCAAATACCTGTATTATTTGGTGGGGACTCAGAGCCTCCCCCCAACCAAGCACTTTCAGGAAGGTAACCACTGCTGATATTGAGATTTTTATTTAATAACCTATGGCTTCTGGGAGCAGATTTATCCATCCACATTTAGGATGCTTCTGAGAAAAAGATTTTAATGTAAATGCTTTGACATCCACATGCTCTAACAGTATGTTTTCAATCTGACCTTTTATTAACATTTACTTGATACATCACGTAATACAGGGAAATCCAACATTTTCGTCTCAGCTTTTTAAGCCTCGTAGTTAGAAAATGTGCTGTGCAGAAATAGGTGGTTCACACACATATTCATGCTTCTCAATGAACTGTGTGACAGGTACTCTGCTAGAAAGTGGGAATATAGACATTTTAAATGTATATTCAATGACCTCAGAGAGTCTACTATCTAGTCCTACTAATTGCTGCTGCTTCCTAGCATGCTAAGTTTGTTACAGGGTCAGGAACCGTTCCAGATGTCTTACACATCTTAACTCACCTACTCTTTGTAACAAAGTCATGTTCAAAGTACACTGTGTCTCGTAGAGATGACAGGAAGCTGAAAGTGGCTCTGAGGGCTGCTCAGAGCAACAGATCTAGCTAAAGAGTCAGGATCTGTGGCCTGGTAAGCCTGCCCCTCGCCTTGGGGGGAGGTCATCAAAGAGCCAGCCACTGAGTTCATATCAGAGCCCCAGAGGAAGACTATGAAAGATAGTCCTGATGAGACCTGATAGGCTAGGATCAGATAGAAGGAGAGGAGGTCCTCTCCTATATGTGGACTGGGGGAGGAGCATGGAAGGAGATGAGGAAGAGAGGGTGGGATTTGGGAGAAGACAAGGGTGAGGGCTACTGCTGGGATACAAAATAAATAAATTGTAATAAATAAATAAATAAATATGTTAAATAAAGTAAATAAACAGAGTCAGGATTTGAACGCAGGCATTACCACTCTCACAGAGTTCTGGCTCATACCTCTAAGAGGCTAAAACTTGCTCTATGTGGTGGTAGAACAAATGTTGCTAATGAAGATGTACTAAAATGGGAAAGTGTCAGCATCATCTCTGAATGTGTGTGCGTGTGTGTGTGCCACATGAGGAAGGACAGAAAGAACACCAGGCAACCTAAGAAAGGCATAGTATGCTCACCCACAAGGCACTGAGAGCTTCAGCGTCCACTCTATAACCAGCCCACCAGACACGGTTCCCACAGGCCAGTGCCAGGGAATTCTGGTGTCTTCCATTACACTAGAGGCCAGTTACCCAGAACTCACTCTCTGTTCTGAGTTTATTTAGCCTTTGAAGTTATATTTTCCTGACTAATAAGAATTGCTTTCTTTACATATTTGGTGGTTTCTAACGTTCTTTTTTAAATGTTTTCATTTAAAATTCTCTTGAGCATTGTGAATACTGTATCTGAGGAACTATCTCATATAAAGCTAAGAATGTTCCCCCAGTATTGTTTCAGTGTTTTTAATCATAATGAGTAAACCTTGTGTAAAATTTTAACAGCTCCAGAAGAAAGAAATCCAATGCATTAAAAGTTGCATTTTAAGATTAACATATAAATGCTATTGATCTTCCCCCCCCCAAAAAAAAAGGCCTTTTAACAATGGCCAATCAGAGCATTACAGGACATAAATAAGTCTGAGGCAAGGAATAAATTATATAATTTATTCAGTTGACCTTACCATGTCCTTTTCAATAACCTGCTCTTTAAACTTGGTGACTTGTTGCTGTTCCATAGGGGGGAAAAACATCCCATTTACAGACTTCAAAGTGACACACTTGTTTCATATACTTGTGTTTTCTTTCATATTTATAATTAGTTTGATAAAAGACTTTAAGCAGGGTTTTTTAATTGACTTAAATTTTTAAGCATTAATTACATTTTCGTAATGATATGCAATGTGTTTAGGAGTCAGATTTTGGCAAGCTGAACCATCTTGTTTTTTCATTTTTCATGTAATAGGCAATTTTATTCAGATCATCAGACAATTTATATTCTGAGGGTTAAGAAGAATTATGTAAGTGTACAGTCAAAGGACAAAGCCGCATGTGGTGGGCAAGCTACACAGAGCAAAAGCATGTTTTCCCATAGAAGCATATTAATAAATAACAGTTATCAATAATCTGAAATAAACTCTTTTCTATCTGCTATCCTTGGGAGGATGGCAAAAACTCATTCCAAGAATAATTCTGTATTTTTAAATAAACTGAGATTACAAGATCCTTGTCTTGTTTTGCTGGAGCTTTCTTATAAGCAACTATAATTTCTCTTGCAAGACTTCATTCTTGGAGCATGTTTCGAGAAAAGAGAATGAACACCTAAGAAACAGGCTTCTGTATATTTGGTATTTAATTAACACATCTCTCTGCTAGGCTAAACATCATGGCAGCTGTTATCTTGCCTTCTCTTACTAGGTCAGAGTTAAGCCCATGTGACTTTGTTCCAGGTCATAGGATCATTCAACTCTATGATGGAATTCTTGATTTTAAAACCATGGTACAGCTGTGCATGGATCTGGCCCCATTGGTGAGTTTTGGAGCTTAGGTGTTTCACATCCAAGTGATGATGAAATACTGCACATCTGTAGAGGATCTTCAGTCCTTTCCCTTTAAATCCTTTACAACTGTAAAGTACTATGCCATCTGCACTTCAAAAATTACCTCAGAACATTCAAAACTGCTGCAATGTTTCTGTGTTTTTGAAAAACACATTATTATTGATTGTTTTTTGAGAGGAGGAAATTTAACCCTCCAAATTATTAACATCTTTCTTGTAAAGAAGCCAGAATAGTGCAAGAAGGATCTATGAAAGCCAGAGTGATGCAATCAATAAGATGGCATACATCTATATCCTTAAGATTTTATTTTATTTTTTATTTTTTAATTAATTATTTTTACAATTTATTCACTTCGTAGCTCTGCTGCAGCCCCCTCCCTCCAGAAGGAGAAAGACAAACATGGAATATACTCGCTTATATAGACCTAAAAGATAGGATAAACATAATGAAATCTATACACCTAAAGAAGATAATCAAGAAAGCAGACAAGGGGTATGATGATCAATCCTCATTTAGAAAGACAAATGGGATATGCATTGAACGTATGACAGGAGTCTACCACAGAAAGCATCGGAAAGACTCTACCTAGCAGTGTTCCAAAGTAGATACTAAGACTCATAACCAAACCTTCGGCAGAGTGCAGGGAATCATATGAAAGAAGGGGAGTTTGATGTGGAAAGGATAGGAGCTCCACAAGGACCAAACGTATCTGGGCACAGGGTCTTTTCTGAGATGGACACTCAACCAAAGACCATGAAAGGATAAAACCTAGAACCTCTGCTCAGATGTGACCCGTGATAGCTCAGTAATCAACTGGTTTCCCATAGTAAGGGGAACAAGGACTATTTCTAACAGGAACTCAATGACTGGCTCTTTGACCTCCCCACCTCCCAAGGGAGGAGCGGTAGTACTGTTAGGCCACAGAGGAGGACTTTGCAGCCAGTCCTGAAAATTCCTGACAAAACAGTCATATGAAAGGGGAGGAGGTCCTCCCCTATCAGTGGACTTGGAAAGGGGCAGGGAGGAGATGAGGGAAGGAGGGTGGGACTGGGGAGGGAATGATGGATACAGCTGGGATACAGAATTAACAAAATGTAGCTAATGAGAAAAATAAAATTAAAAAGAAATTAATTATTTTTACAATTTATTCACTTTGTATCTCTGCTGCAGCCCCCTCCCTGATCTCCTCCCAATCCATCCACCCTCCCTGTTCTCCCTCTATGCCCTTTCCCTAGTCCCCTGATAGGGAGGACCTACTCCCCTTCTATCTGACCCTAGCTTATAAGATCTCATCAAGGCTGGCTGCAATGTCTTTCTCTGGCCTGGCAACACTGCAACCTCCAGGAGGAGGTGATCAAAGAGCCAACCACTGAGTTCATGTCAGACAGTCCCTGTTTCCATTATTAGGAAACCTACTTGAAAACTGAGTGGCCTATCGGCTTCCTCTGAGGAGGGGGTCAAGGTCCACTCCATGCATGGTCCTTTGTTGGAGTATCAGTCTCTGCAGGCCCCTGAGGGCCCAGGTTTTTTGGCTCTGTTTGTCTCCTCATGGAGTTCCTGTCCCCTCTATCTCCCTCCTCTTCCATAAGATTTCCTGCACTTTGCCAAAGTTTGGCTGAGTCTGAGTAACTAATTTGATACCCTGATGGATAGTCTTTCAGAGGTCCCCTATGGAAGGCTCCTATCCTATTCCTTATCTTCTCCTACTTCCAATGTCTATCCTGTTTGCCCTGCTAAGTGATGTTTCGGCCTCTTCCCTAGGGTCCTCCTTGTTGTTTAGTTTCTTTAAAATTGTAGATTTTAGTATGTTTATCCTACATTATATGGCTAATACCAACTTATAAGTAAGTATATACACTGTGTGTTTTTCTGCTTCTGGGTTACCTCACTCAGGATAATCTTTTCTAGTTCTCACTATTTGCCTGCAAATTTCATGATTTCCTTGTTTTTAACTGCTGGGTAGTATTCCATTGTGTAAATGTACCAAAATTTCTGTATCCATTCTTCAGTTGAGGGACATGTAGGTTGTTTCCAGATTCTGGATATTACAAATAACACTGCTTATGAACATAGTTGAGCAAATATTCTTGTATGGTTTAGCATCTTTTGGATATATGCCCAGGAGTGGTATAGCTGGATCTTGAGGCTCTAGATTGATTTCCAAAGTGGTTGTACAAGGTTACATTCCCACCAGCAATGGAGGTGGGTTCCCCTTTCTCCACAACCTCTCCAGCATGCATCATCCCTTGAGATTTTGATCTTAGCCATTCTGATGAGTATGACCTTCCAAGAAGAACTAACACCAATACTCTTCAAACTATTCCACAAAATCTGAACCATCTTTAATAGAAACAACAAAATAAAGAAGTCTTCCACAAGTCTGTGTCTCCCTAACAGCCTCTTGGGAAGGAAACAATGAAGTACTAGAAGCCAACATCCTCAGATACTAAAATCAGAAGAGACAGGACAACCCCCATCCCCCCCCAAAAAAAAAACCTAACTCTTTTTTGGTTGTTGTTTAATTTTTTAATTTTTTTTATTAATTACACTTTATTTACTTTGTGTCCCCCATAGTTCCCTCCCTTCTCCCCTCCCAATCCTTCCCTTCCTCCTCCTTCTCCCTGCATGCCCATCCCCAAGTCCACCGGTCGGGGTGGTCTTCTTTTCCTTCCTTCTGATCCTAGTATGTTAGGTCTCATCAGGAGGGCTGCATTGTCTTTCTCTGTGGCTTGGTAAGGCTGCTCCCCCTTAACTCTTAAGGGTTGGCTGTTTGGGGGCCAACAATCCTAAAGTGTCTTTAAAATGTCACATAAAGCACACCCAACATCCATCCACCCGGAAGTGGTTATAGCACAGTCTTAGTTCTGGCTACCAAAGAGAGAGAATAGCTATTCAAATGTTTAAATGGTTGGAAATGCTTGAGGATCACTCAGTGCACCAATGCTAGTAAACTCAGAGGGAACACACACACACACACACACACAGGGTATCGCACAAATAGGATGATATTTTAATGAGGTGAGGGAAATGGCTGAAAATGCTAACTTGACAACTTGGGTTCTAGCTTCTGCTGTTTACTTCAGGATGTTTGGTAATCTCCCAGAATTCCCTGCTTGGCTTCTTCATAAGAATCCACTAACATCTGCCCACCACTGCCACCAAAAACAATGTATATGAATATTAAAAAAATTTTTCATAGAAAAACACTGTCAAAGTTATAAACACTTCCCCAAAAATAAGACATTATTACTGAGTAAATTATAAGTAATTTATCGGTAAAATCTGTTAGACCAAGCAGATAATAAATACAAATGGTAGTGCATCTTTTCTAGGTGAAGACCATCTGTCCTGTGGGCATTTAAAGAACACTGATCCAGCGACTGGTGACAAAGCACAAAGGAGTTGGCTCCAGCATTGCCTGAATATTTATAAGATTCATTAAACGCTGTTTGTTCAGCCTCACATTTGAAGTTGGGAAATTAAGCCATTGTCCTTTGTTATGATAAACCTAGAATGAATTAATTACCAACTTTTCATCGTTTGGTGGCAGCAGCTATGAGATAATCCACCTGTTTTAGCATTTTAATGAAAATAAACAAGTTCCTTTAATGAAAAGAACTAATCACAATCCACCCCCAAGCTCAATTTGGTAGATTTCCTCAGCCTTATTTTATATCCCTTTTGGACAACAAAATAAGATTCCAGGTTGAGTGTGCAATAATGCTATTAATCCCTACTGGAAATAATTAGAAAGAGAGCCTGAAAATTTCTAATGGAAATCAGACATTAGGTTGATACAAAGAAGAAATGGAGTAGTCTGTGTTGCTGTGATGGGGCAATAAAAACAATTAAGTAAACTGGAACCAGGCAGATGACAAGGTCTGATGACAAGCAGTATGCTTGCATCAGTTTTCTATTGCTGCTGTAACAAACTATCCCAAAATGTAGTAGTTTAAACACACACACAACACAACACACACTTATCATCTTGCAGTTGCATGGCTTAAAACTATGACACATATGTTACCAGGACAAAACCAGTGTTAGGGAAACTATGTTTGCTTCTGAAAGTTCTAGGCTCCATTTCCTTGAATTATCCAGCTCTGAGCAGCCGCACACATCCATTAGTTCATGGCCCCTTCCTCTGTCTATAAAGTCAGCCATGGTGAGACAAGTTCCACTCATACCACATTCATTCTGAACACCTTTTTTTCTTTCTTCTCACACACTTAAGGATTTGTTATGAGATTGTGTTACCCTGGGGAAAAGGGGGTATCTTTTCAAGAATCTCCCTTGAAGTGTCAACTTTAATCACCTCAGCAAAGCTTCTTTGCCATGAGACATAACTTAGGCGTAGGTTCCATGAATTAAGACATGGGGATTTAGAGTACAAGAGGTAAGGAGACACCTTCAGATTAAAGCACATAATCCTCACAACTGCCTATCATAGTTCAGCTTACTTAGCACAGTGGATGTGAATCATTTTGTACTGGTGCCCGTAGTAACCATAGCCTAGAACCTACACACAATTGTGTCCATTTTCTAGCTCCCTGCCGGTATTCGCTTGGCAATAAATCATGCACTCTGATTTTTTTTAATTCTACTTACAAAACACACAACAAAGCCATTCAAAGGATATTTGAAAGCAATTGACATCAATAAAGCAAATAAACAAGTTCCTTTAACGAAAAGAACTGATCACTAATCTAAGCAAAGAGAGAATGAGGAGGAAGAGGAGGAGGAGTAAGAGAAAAGAAAGGAATACCAACATAGTGAGACCTAGCCCTTCTCTCAAACTCTAACTTCAATTGGTGCCTACCTCTGAAGGCTGTCTGATGATAACACTCTCCTAGAACTTCTCTGGGCCTGTTTCCTCACCTCCTTCAGCTACCTAGTGATTGTCCCTTTCTCTGGGTCTCCTCAGAGAGCCCATCTGTCACAACCTCTCTCCCTAACCAAACACCACAGGTCATTCTTTATCTTACTTTAGTTTCTTTCACAACACTAATGGCTGTTTGGTTGTTTTTTTTTCCCCCACTAGAACAAAAGCTGTGCTAGGACTGTCTCATTTGTTGAAGGAAACCCAATGCCTGACTGTAGTTTCCTAAAACTACAGGGGGAAAGACTCAAAAACTCAGTCACTGAATGAAGAAGTGGAATAGGAGAACGTGGCTAAGCAAATGAATTGGCACGTCTTCAATAATATTTTTTAAAACTTGATAGCATTGCCTCACAGTTACTTGTGAAGGTGAATTTAGTCACCAAAAATTATTATTACTGGTTTGCTATACCATACCAAACACTCTGCACAACTTGTATGTTTCTAATTATTGAAATGTCTCTGGAAGTATTTATTTTTACAGAGGGGCCACATTGAAATTCAGAAAGGTTTGGTTTCAGCTCCCTGGTTGACATGGACTGTAAAATTTTTATAATAGTTAACATTTATAGTCAGGTATTCTTTTAAGCATTTTACACGGATGCTTTTGGTTTTATTTTTCTGTTGCTCTGAAGAGACACTATGACCACTCCAACTCTTATAAAAGAAAGCATTTAATTAGATCTTACTTATACCTCCAGAGGTTTAGTTTATTATCCTCATAGTGAGGAGCATGGTGGCATGCTGGCAGATGTGGTACTGGAGAAACAGCTGAGAGTTCTACAACCAGATGCACAGCCAGAGAGAAGAATGAAACACTAGGCCTGAACTGGACATTTGAAAACTCAGAGCCCACCCACAGTGAGTGACACACTTTCTCCCACAAGGTCACACCTCCTAAGCCTTCTCAAGAGTGCCACCCCCTGATGACTAATCATTCAAATGTATGAGCCTACGGGGGGGCCTTCTCATTTGAACCACCACACCCTGACCTAAGCATCTCAAGGTAGAAAGGGTATATTTAACTCATTCCAGTTATCATCCATCACTGCAGGGCAATCAAGGCAGCAGGAATGGGAAGCAGTTGGTCATGTTATATTTTCAGTCAAGAGCAGAGAACAATGAAGCAGTACAACTTGCTGTCTCCTTTTCATTCAGTCCTGTACCTAGGCCCAAGAAAGAGCACCACCCACATTCAAGATGAGTCTTCTCCCATCAACCAACACAATTAAGGAAATCTTTACCAGCATGCCCATTGGCCAACCTAATTTAAAAAGTACCTCATAGAGACTGGTGACTCCACATGACGTAAAGTGGAAAATTAAAGCTAATCATGTCAGGATCTATCATTAGTCTCCCATTTATAGATGAGGAAGCTAGGTATGGAACTTGCTTTAAGTCATAAAATCTTTAAGTAATGGCACCAGAAGTCTAACACAGGCAATATAAGACTAGAGTAACCTTATAGCTTATATATAACCTTATATACTTGCTGCTGAAGATGACATACAGGGGGTCAGAGACAGCAGCACCAAAAGGCTTATTAAAACTATGGTCTCAAGCCCCATCTCAGGACGATATTCTAATGAGATCCTTGAGAACTGATATATGCAAATACTGTGCAAAGCTTGGCTCTGAACTATACTGCCTTTGGGGCAAGCAGAGATAAGTTTGTCACTAAAATGACACTATGAATAATATTTTAACTAGGAAGATTTAATTTCACATGATTTTTAACAGAAGTAAGGGAATTGCTGACCTTCAGACAGGTGCCTATTCACCCCCAAAATATTGCATTCCTCTTAAGCAAGAAAAAAATGATTGTGAATGTCATTAAGATCACGGAGCCACTGTTTTTCATATAATTGATGCATCAGTCTTAGAGTCTAGCAACTGATTGTTGCTTCTGACTCTTGGCTACTATTCTCCCTCCTCACCTTTCCTGCCTTTCTATATTTTACCTTGGTATTTCACTATTTTCATCACTAAGAAATGCAAGGCCTCCATTCGATTTCACCCCATACCTCTCTGGCTTTCATTCAGTATCTCTTTGGACTCAATAATTCTCTTTTTCCTAGGCTTTGCTGGGATGAGTGTTTTCAATTCCCCCATGACCAGCTTTTGTTGTTTTTATAAGTGATTATAGCTATATTCTATTAATACTGTTATCTTAAAAACATAAAATAAAATACTTTTTATTTACCTTTACAAATGTACAAGAGCCAGAAGAATGGCTAATTATTTGGTGTTGAGATTCCTCCAGAACTCTATAGATAGAATGCTTTGCCTCCCACAATTGAATTCTAGGAAGATAGATGAAGCCATTTCTAATACTAGCTTCATATGTATGCTTTACTTCTGTCCAGACACACTTTTTTCTTCCATCCTTTCTTCGTCTTTACTATTTCAGGATATGTTTAGCAGAGAGCATTGTAATCAAGGTGGTCACATGTACACACTCCTCTGCCATGCTATAACCTTCCAACATGGTCTTTCTGTTCTTTTTCATTTTTAATCTTACAAGAATCTTCTTGAATTACTATTCAGAACACGTCTGCCCATTCATTTATTGTTTTCTGTATTTCAAGGACATACTCTTCCTTTAGGAATCACTTGTCCAACATACAAAACAGCATTCTGCAATTATTTTGGTTCTTTTTACATTTTTCTTCCGATTTATTGAAACTACCTCAAACTATTTGTTTATGATACTTGTTTGATTTTAACCTTTTTCTGTTCTGTCCCTTGCTATTTGAAGCACACTTTTAACTACAATGAAATTTTGTTATCTCTACAGTCATTTCTTGGGTCTAATTCTACTGTTTTAGCATAATGCCCTGGGACTCTTGTTTTATCAAATTCATAATCTTATTAGATTTTTCCACAGCATTAAACAAAACACATTTATAATCTATTTTTCCTTTCTTTGTACTGTGCTAATTTCAGACTCTCTTCTTTATGCAATGTTCCTGTTGTTTCCTTTTGGCTACTTTACAGTGACATAATGGTTTCATCATTTCTTTCCTTCTGCCTAAATCTCCAAAAATTCAGCATAGAAATCTCTTGACACCCATTCCAACATATATATATGTGTGTGTGTATATATATATATATATTTGTATATAGGAATATAATGGAATATATATATGTAACCTGATTTGTATTATGTATACCCTTTAAGAGTAAAATGAAATGCTAGGTAGCTATGATATTTGTTTTTCTGATGGGCATGAAAGACTTGGGGAATAGAGTGTTTGCTAACTTAAATGCAGTCCTTAATGAACCACACACACACACACACACACACACACACACACACACCTTGAGAATTTCTACACAAGATTACCTAAAAGGGGGCTCCATGGAGATTTTATTTATTTCCATACACACATCCAGTTTCTATGAAAGCAGCCTCAGATCACCACCTGATCCAATTTCAGATGATTCTGCATCACATTTTGTGACGTGCAAGCATGCTTCCACAGCATTGGAATGAGTTAAGACTCTAATCCTGCCTTGGAGTAGTGTAAAAGAATATTAACTGGTTGGCTTATTTGGAGCTAACAACATCCCATGAGCAATCTCATCTCCCTCAAAAGTTTAAAAATTGCTACTTGAAGCCGGATTAATGTCCCTAGTAGTTCCTGTGAATTTGTCTCTTTGTGAAGTGCAAAGTAAAATCCAGTGTCAGTTCTGGTGTTACTGCTGTTGGGGTGGGTTGTTTGTTTGTTTGTTTTTGTTTGTTTCCTTATCTCAACCTCCTTGCTCAAAACAAAAACTCTAGACACATAATTCCTCATGTTTCCTACTCACCTGCTTCTTTCTTGTTACTCCAGAAGGTATATCTTCTTCTTGAGATCTGAGGTTCACAACATGCACTTGACAAAATAATTATTGGGGTTATAAGAAATAACATAGGTAAAGCATTTAGAACAATGCTAGTATGTCTTGCTGCATCTTCACAGAATGAAGAAAGAGGGGCCTGGTCTCGTCATTTCACAGACTGTTTTAGTTTGCCTTTTGTTGTTGGATAGAGCACTGGCCAAAAGCAACTTGGGGCAGGAGGGTTTTTTTTTTTTTTTTTTTTTTTTTTTGCTTAGAGGTTATGGTCTAGCATTTAGGTAAGACCAGGCAGGAACTCAAGGAAGGGACCCAAAGACAGAAACTAAAGCAGAGACCATGGAGAAACACTGCTTTAGAGGCTTGTTTCCAGGCTCATGACCTTTCTAATTCAACCTAAGACCACCTGCTAAGTCATAGCACATTTCACAGTGGACTAGGGCCTCTTGCATTAATTAATACTCAAGAAAATGCCCTCACAGATTTGTTCACAGGCCAGTATGATAGAAACAATTCTTCATTTGAGGTTCCATCTTTCTAGGTGATTCTATTTTGTGTCAAGTTTACAGAAACTAAACAGCCCACCCATAAATAATGTGTCATAGAGAATTTGGGATTTATTATATAAATTTTTAGAAGATCTGAGTGTTCATAATACAGCATTTCCTGTTATGCATGCTGAGTCATTATGGAGAAACATGTTACGTAGATTCTCTGTGGGGCATGTTGCAATGACAGCAGCTTTGAAAAAGAGCAAACACTAAGCTGAAAATTATTTGTTACAGAAGGCCAAACCAGAAAAATAGAAAAGAATTTCAGATAGAGGAGACAGATTTCATTCACTTTTTGCTTATTTATTCAACAATTTTTCAGTAAATGCCTTATCTATGCCAGGTCCTGTTCTATACACTGGGACATATAAACATGCAAGGAAGACAAAATACTGGTTCTCCTGGTAGAAACAAACAGCAAATAAAGGATGTGCCGGATAATGGGAGATACCAGGAAGTGTGTAGAAGAAAATCCAATAAAGTAAGAAAATATAAGAACTGAAGGACTGCTTAGATAAGGGGGTTTAAGCTGACCTCTCTAAAGAAGCATCATTTAAGCTGAGGTCAAAATAAGTGATGTCTAAGAAAGGCTTGAGTAAGCTATGACATGGAAAGAGGAAACCTCAGAGCTTCAGGAAACCACAGAAATTCGATATTGCTACATTTTTGGAGGCAAAACTGGGAGAGAAGCAGGTGTCACAAGCACTAAGCCATTTGATATTTACCCTGTGCTGTCAGAAGTCAATGAAACACTTTAAGAAAATGGATGTCACAGTCTTGCTTGTGCTTTAAATAGATTACCCTGGAAACGGTGAAACCATGTACAGAACAGAGCCACAACAGAGCTGGTGGAGGGACAGGAAACCTAATGGGAGAGAACATGAAGAATTCTGAAAGTATTTAGAGTGAAAACAGTGAGGTCAGGCAGACAAATTCATTCATACCATCAGGATCCTAACTCTAAAAGCCAGTGTTTGGGATCAGGATTTAGCCACTGCAGAGGAAGGAAAGTGGGGGTGGGGGAGCACATGAGTCTCAGAAGTTTACTCTGGATGTGACTGGCAAGAGGGAAAACAAGAAGGCCAGCAATGAATATGATTTCAACTCAGGAGAATGTTGGCTCCAAAACCTGCCAAAGCACAACTCACAATCAAACCTGGAGTGTGCCTTTCCAACCTGACGGGGACTGGAGCGAGTCTAAACTTCTCTCTGTGTGTTCCTTGATTGATATTTGCTTCCACAGTATTAGAAAGGCAGGGGTGATGAGACAATTGGGGAGAAAACCTTTCCCTCACATTTCTCTAAAACTGAACCCTTTAAAAATGTACCCTATGGCTGGTATCTATTTTTTTAATATGAATGTGACATCATTTTTCCATTTTCATTGGTGACACCAGGATAGATTCCATTCTTGCTGATAATACCCTCTGATGCTCTTGCATCAGAAGTAGGAGAGATGAGTGTCAGCCTCAGTAGGACTGGCTTCTCCCTCTACGTCTGTGTGCCCTCACTCAGAAAATACATAATGGCTTCTGGGAATCAATTGAAGTTATGTATGTGACAACATATAGGATGGAGGCTTATGCTTAATATGTATTCTTACGTTGTTTCAATTTAACTAAAGTTTGGAATTCGTGTCATGCTGGCTACTTTTATATCAATGTAACACAACTAGACTCATTTGGAAAGGGGGGAACTGAAAACCGCCCCCACCAAATTGGCCTTCATGGCAAGATTATGGGGGAATTTTCTTTATTAATGATTGATGTGGGAGCTCACTGTGGGCAATGTCCCTACCAGGTCTAGTAGTCCTGGGTGCTTTCACAAGGCAGGCTGAGAAAGCCATGAGGAATAAGCCAGTAATCGGTGCTCCTCCATGGCTTCGGCATCAGTTCCTGCCACTGGGTGTTGTCCCCGATTTCCCTGGATGATAAACTACAAACTATAAGCTGAAATAAACCATTTCTGTCTAAGTTGCTGTAAGTCGTTGTGTTCATAATGGTAAGAAATACATGTGGAATTGGGGAGGGAGGGAAATTGAGGAAAGCATGCCAAAATCTTCAGGTGTCAAACTAAGGTTATCCAAGGATTTTAAGAAGAGTAATAATACAGTCATAGCTGCTTACAGAAGTCAAGCCAGAGGAAGGAAATTGGTTAGAAAATATATGTGATCATTCAGGCAAGAAGTAATGAAATAGACCGTGCTGAACAGAAAGGGTAATGTTCTTTCAGAATGAAAATTGGTAATATAAATGAAAAAGGGCGGAAGCTAGGATGACTGAGTAACTGATCGTGTTGAAATGACAAGAACAGAGGAGGCAAAGCAATAAAGGAAGAAAAGAGAAACAGGGAGAGTGAGGAGGAGGGTAAAGGGAAAAGAAAAAGAGGAGGGAGAAAAGGAGGAAATGGAGGAAGGAGAAAGGAGAGGAAGAAATAAAAGGGAAAGAAGAAAAAGTGGAGAAAGGAGAAGGTCACCCTTTGGACATTCTCTCTTAATGATTCCAATTATTTAACAAGTATCTGCATTTGCCACTTAGCCTGAGAGCACAGAGTATTGAGCACAGCACTGAACGCATGTGGATGGTTCTGGCCCTCAAGGGACTTGATTCCAGCACAAAAGTTAATTAGAAAAAAATAAAAAAAATAAAAAAAATAAAAAAAAAAAAAAGTTAATTAGACAAAAGAACTTGAGAATTTTGATCCAAGTATACAATCTACATGTATGAAACTGCCATAACGAAGTCCATCGTTCAGTTAATATACTTAATCAAATGTTTCAAGAAAATGATTCATAGAAGGTGAGCACAGTATTTAAAAGTCTGGGGCCGAGGGACATACAATACGAACCTGCCAAGCAAGACATACCCATTTGTGCAATAATGACATAACTATTATGAGGATTACCAACTATTCTCTGGCTTTAAGGTCCACTGCACAGGAAAGAACTCATATTTGTTACTAAAAATCACTCAATAGCTTGTTATAGGGAAGATCATAGGTCCTTGTGAGAGCTTAATTCTGTTGTTTAGTTAAACTGACATAGTGCCAAACCACCTTCTAAATGTTTACAATTATACCCAGAGACAAATATCACTCTCAGCTGAATCAAATAAGTCATTTTTTTTCTCAGCTATGGAAAAATGTTTACAGTAAAGACCTGTTAAAAGAAAAATTCTTTTAACCTTTTCTAGTTCCCACCTTTTCTAGTTCCCACCATTTGCCTGCAAATTTCATTATTTCCTTGTTTTTAATTGCTTAGTCATATTCTATTGTGTAATATACCACAATTTCTGTATCCATTCCTCAGTTGAGGGACATCTGGGTTGTTTCCAGTTTCTGGCTGTTATGAATAAAGCTGCTAGGAACATGGTTGAACAAATATTCTTGTTGTATACTTGAGCATATTTTGGATATATGCTTAGGAGTGGTATAACTAGATCTTGAGGTAGCTGACTACAGACGGCCTCTGAAAAACTGTATCTACCCATATGGGTATTGAAGCAGATGCTGAGACTCATAGCCAAACTTTGGGCAAAGTGCAGGGAATCTTATGAAAGAAGGGGGAGATGAAAGACCTGGAGTGGACAGTAGCTCCACAAGGAAAGCAACAGAACCTAAAATCTGGGCACAGGAGTCTTTTCTGAGATTGATACTCCAACCAAGAATCATTCATGGAGATAACCTAGAACTCCTGCACAGATGTAGCCCATGGAAACTCAGTGTCCAAATGGACTCCCTAGTAAGGGGAACAGGGACTGTCCTGACATGAATTCAGTGGCTGGCTGTTTGATCACCTCCCCCACCTCCCCCTGAGGGGGGAGCAGCCTTACCAGGCCACAGAGGAAGACAATGCAGCCAGTCCTGATGAGACCTGATAATCTAGGTTCAGATGGAAGGGGAAGAGGTCCTCCCCTATCAGTGGACTGAAGGAGGGGCATGGGTGGAGAAGAGAGAGGGCAGGTGGGATTGGGAGGGGATGAGAAAGGGGCCTACAGCTGGGATACAAAGTGAATAAATTGTAATTAATAAAAATAAATAAATTCAAAAAAAGAATAGAATCTCTGGTCTGGGTGGAAAGGTAACATTCCAAGTAGGCCAAGCACTTAGCCAAGAGACCACCCTTAGGAAATCAGTCCCATCTCTAACCATACTAAGAGAGAGGCAAAACAATTAGTTCTTTAATGAGATAATGTGCTTTTCCTTCCCAGAATCCACACCCCTGGTATAATAGCTTATGGGACCAAAGCCATGCAACCTTGTACATCAACCTGCTTTGAGAATTGTCTAACATCCCCTTCTTTCTTTTTTTCTAAGCATGCTCTCCCTAATACTTTGGGCTTCTCCAAAATGTTGGGCTTTTTTACTCTTCTTCTAAAGCCTCATTTCTGGTCACATGGCTGCTTGTCCTCCATGTGGCTGATCACCATGCTGGCTTAAATGAGACAGTTTGTTTTTCCTTCTCTCTTTCATTCTCATCAAGATATCTGGTCATTTAAATCTTTTTTAAGATTTTTTTTAATTTATGTGTGTAGGTGTTTGCCCACATGTATGTCTGTGCACAACATTCATGCAGTGTCATAGGAAGCCAGAAGAGGGCATCAGACCTTCTGGGACTGGAGTTACAGACAGTGTGAGCCACATGTAAGGGTTGGGAATTGAGCTTAGACCTCTGAACCATCTCTCCAGCCCCAGGTTGTTCTTTTAAATTCATAAAACTGTCTTTGAGCTTTTATTATGTTTATTCCTAAATTCTTTTATTAATGAGACTAAGACTCCCAATAGGGGACCCAATTTCCCCTGTATCATTCAGCAACCACAAAGGGGTACCAAAATTCCAAGAACAATAGAGACTCATTTCTGTAACAACAACAAAAGAAAAAAAAAAGTTAAGAATAAATGACAATTGAGTGCTCAGCCCTAAACAAGACATTGACACCATCCTCTCCAAGGCTCAGGGAAAGGGCTTAGAAAGAATGTAAAACTGGATGACAGAGAGAAAGGCTGCAAAATGCCATTTCTGGGTAATGCATTGCCATTGCCATCATGAATCTCAACAACTTTAGTGATTGTACTGGTTCTATAAAAGAACTAACTCATTAATATGTGTAGGTGTGGGAGGGACTCAGAGGACCCAACCCCTCATTGCTGAACTCTTTCCTGCTGGTTGATGCATGGGAAGGAGTCATTGCTTCCATTGTGTGTACTCACTGATCTTTACACTAGGCTCCAAGAATTAGTCCCAATATCATGGTCATACAGTTGCCTCTGGTTAAATTAAATGGGTCAAAAAACAAAACCTAAAGTAAAGAATATGGAAAAGGGATATGTTTGGAGGAGGTAGAGTTAATAGGGGTGGGAAGTAAAGAGTAACACCACATCACACTATGTACACTTATGAAACTATCAAAAACTAACAAAATTAAGAAAAAAGAAATACCTCCTTCAAACACATACAAGAGGTTGCTGCTGAACAAAGAAGACAAAACCAGAAGATGAGGCCAGGCTTCATGACCGTGCAAAACCTGGAAGGACTTTTTAAGGATGTAGACTGTTACAGTAACTGAAGCCACCATTGACACATGGAGACAATCTGTTCCACTGTTGACAACCCCTACTGTTGCCACTGGAGACAATCCCAGAGTCACATCTGGCAATTTCACTGCAAAATTTGATGTAGAGAATGAATCAAGGTTACTCACTTGAGAAGCTAGAAATTCTGAAAACCCACCCAGCATAGGTCACTTGGGTGTTGGATAAAAGTGCAAACACACTTAAATGCATTGCTGAAGTCACAAGCAAGAGAAAAACCCTCTAAAAGTCCCGAAGAAGAAAAAAAATAATCTGCAACAGCAATGGTAGGCAAACTATACTGCCAACATTGTCCTGGGATTTGGTGGTATTGAAATAGCTTTGGAGTTCTGTGTGGGAAGCCAGAGCTTAAAACAGGCCCATGAAAATGAAGCCATTATGGTATTCAAGGCCCTACTCATGTTTATTTGGACATTACACAGGCAGGATAGCTGTGTCTTATGGTAAGTGTCTTTGTAATTTTTTTCTATCCTGCTCTCCATAGCGTCTACTTTCTCACATTTCTACAGCAATATTCAATGTCCCGACTGCTCCACATTCTCTCCAACACCTATCTTCCCTTTTGTGATCTTCCATGTATGCGGATTTGATTGGCATCTCTCTCATGCTTAGTCATGATGAGAATAGTCTGTTTTTCCTTGATACATCTTTTGAAGAGTAGGCTGCCTTTCATTGTTGGGTGTTCCCTTCATTAGTTCAAGGGAGTCTCTACTGTCTAGCTACGCCTTCCTTGGAGGTGCTTTGTTTTCATGGTCAAAAATAAAACCACAACAGTGTAAAAGACCTTTCCCATATGTTTTCTTCTTGATGTTTTATAGTTTTGAGTCTTTCATCTACACTGAGTTGACATTTATATTAAATGTAAAGTAAGAGTCCAATTTCATCAGATTTGGGGTAACTTTGTTAAAAAGAAAACTAATAGTACTAATGATGGGCTTTCTGAGAATTCACAATCTAATGCTTTTTTCCTTCCAGATCAGAACTCAATTTCCAGCCACCTTCACTGTGTTAACTCAAGCTGAGAAATTAAAGTGACTCCAGGTTTGTAGACACAGTGGGGTGGCAGAGACCACATAACTTCTTGAAGTTTGATACAACTACCTTGAACTATTCCTCAGTCTAGAGATAGGGTGAGAATCGCTTACTAATATTATGCTACTTTTGTTGTAAGTTATCTAAATACTTTTTCATTAAAAAACAAAACAAAACAAAACAAACAAAAAAAAAAAAAACATGGGGTTTTTCCAAAAAGAAAAAGCTCTGGGAAGCACTAGGAATTTGAGACATTATATATACTGTGTATAACATACAATATATACAATAACACCTGGCAATTGTTATGTGGTTTGTGGTTTGTAAACTGCTTAAGGGAGCTGAACGTGGCTCACGTGGGAAATGTTTGAACATGAGGCTATGAGTTCGGATCCCCAGAACTCAGATTAAAAAGCTGGTGCAGCTGCTAGCTCCTAGACTAGCTGTATCAGTCAACTCCAGGATCAGTGAGAGACATCTGTTTCAAAAATATAGCAAAAAGGTGAGTGAGGAAGACACCCCGTGTTAACCTCTGGCCTCCAAATGTGTAGACATATGTGAGCATGCATATATGCACATACACACACACTGGGGAACACATACACACAAAAATTAATTCTTAACTAATTAATTAAAACAAAATCCTTAAGGGAATAGGGAGTGGCACTCTTCTCACTTCTCAGACAGCTGATCATCTCACATTGTATTCCTAGTGTGATGCATGTAGTCCTCTCTCCATGACTCCTCCTAGAAGAGTGGGCCTGAGGAGGATGCCTAAATCCATACTTCCTTCCTTCCTCGAGACTTCTCATACAGATTCAAGACCCTACCCTCATCTTTAGAAGCAATTTCCTTTCATGTGTATGGGTGGGTGGGTGGGTGGGTGTGTTCAAAGAAAACGTTTGTGAGTTCTGGCTCCGCAACTTATAAGTTATGTGAGTCTGTGCAAGTCACTCACCCTCCGAACTTCATTTATAAAATTGGGAATAGAGACATCTACCTCAGGATTCCTGTAAGGGACAAATGACATGTTTGCTTTTGTTTGTTTGTTTTGCTTTGCCTTTGTTTCAGAGGCAACACTAGCTTTATTTGTACAAGGATAATATGTACAAAAATATGTCACATGAGATATAATTAAAGTTGTACTTCCTTGTGTATTTTCAGGTTTTTTAATTTATTTATTTTTTATTAATTACAGTTTATTCATTTTGTATCCCAGCTGTAGCCACCCTCCTTCATCGCCTCTCAATCCCACCCTCCCTCTCTTATCTTCTCCTATGCCCCTCCCCAAGTACACTGATAGAGAAAGTCCTCCCCCCCTTCTATCTGACCCTAGCATATCAGGTCTCATCAGGACTGGCTGAATTGTCTTCCTCTGTGGCCTTACATGGATCGGTAGGATTAACAGTGAAAATGGCCATCCTGCCAAAATACCAATACAACTCTTTTACCGACCTTGAAAGAACAATTCTCAATTTCATATCGAAAAACAAAAAAAAACCAGAATTGCTAAAACAATCCTGTACAACAACAGATCATCTGGATCTCAAGCTGTACTGCAGAGCAATAGTAATAAAAACCACATGGTACTGGCATAGAAACAAAATGGTGGATCAACGGAATCAAATAGAAGACCCAGAAATGAACCCACACACCTACAGATACTTGATTTTTTTTGACCAAGAAGCCAAAACCATACAATGGAAAAAAGACAGCATCTTCAAAAAATGGTGCTGGTCTAATTGAATGTCTACATGTAGAAAAAATGCAAATAGGCCCATATTTATCACTCTGTACAAAACCAAAATCCAAGTGGATCAAAGAGCTCAACATAAAGCCAGACACACTAAATGTGTTAGAAAGTAAAGTGGAGAAAAGCCTTGAGCTCATTGGCACAGGAGACAACTACCTGAACAGAACACAAACAGCCCAAAGTCTAAAACAACCAATAAATGGGACCTCATGAAACTGAAAAGCTTCTGTAAAGCAAAAGACACTGTCGTCAGCTCAAAACGAAAGGATCTTCACCAACCCTATATCTGACAGAGGGCTAATATCCAAAATATACAAAGAACTTAAAAAGTTAAGCAGATTTTGCTTTTAAGCAGATTTCAGCAGTTTTCTGTGTGTCTTCACACCTTTGGCTTTAACAAAAAAGCCCTCTCTGTTGGAACACCATTTTACATTTAAGAATGCAGTTTTTGTGGTTTCCATATGAAGAGATTTGTTGCTTTGTATGGTTTTTAATTGCTGTTTTGATTTTGTTGCTGCTGTTAGTGCCAGATACTCTTCTATCATAGTCAGAGGACACAAGCTTTGTGAGAGCCAGTCTTTGGAATATATTAAGACAATTGTTTTTTACTTATGATTAGGTTAGGTTTTCCATGCTTGATAAAAATAGTTTATACTTTTAAGTGACAGAACTACACTCATGTCTCTTCGTCTTTACATCTAGCTGCATACCAAATTAATCCTGTTTAATGTGTAATTCAAATTTTCCGTTGCCTAAGTTTTTTGTATTTACTGCAGAGAAACCTATAATGATTCTAAGTCTTTTTGCATTTGTCCTTGTACTTCTGTTATTTTTAACTTTCCATACTTTACCTGTCAGTAAGCGCATCTAGAAATAGTGTTTTCACTGCACTACTGCACATAGCCATCGCCCTCATTGTTCTTTTTAATTTTGCCTTTCCTTTGTGCATGTGTGAATGAGGATGTGAATACACATGTTTTTCTGTACATGTACACACCTGTGTCACATTATATGTGTTGATATCAGAGAAACAATTACTAAGAGTCAGTTCTCTACTTCTTCATGTGAATCTTTTTTTATTACAGTTTATTCACTTTGTATTCCAGCTGTAGCTCCTCTCTCATCGCTTCCCAATCCCTCCCTTCCTCCCTCTTCTCCTCCTAAGCCCCTTCCCCAGTCCACTGATAGGGGAGGTCCTCCTCCACTTCCATCTGACCCTCACCTATCTGGTCTCCTCAGGACTGGCTGCATTGTCTTCCTCTGTGGCCTGGTAAAGCTGTTCCCCCCTCCGGGGGAGGTGATCAAAGAGCCAGCCCATGAGTTCATGTCAGAGATGGTCCCTGTTCCCTTTACTAGGGAAAAGCCACTTGGAGACTGAGCTTCCATGGGCTACATCTGAGCAGGGGTTTTAGGTTATCTCCATGCATGGTCCTTGGTTGGAGTATCAGTCTCAAAAAAAGACCCCTGGGCCCAGATTTCATGTGAATCTTGAAGAGTGAATTCAGGTCACCAGGCTTAGAGACAAGAGTCTTTACCCACTGATGCATTTCATATGCCACAGCATTGTTTATAAGTTCTGTTCATGCTGCTGTATTAACATGAATGTGTATGTGCATATGCATGTATGTGTGTGCATGTTTACATGTGTTTGCATGTGTGTGTTCATGTGTGTATATGCATCTGTATGTATATATTGTGTGTTTGTGGATGTGGATGTGTGTGTGTGTTTATCCTCGATACTGTGTATCATTTTATACTGGTACTTTTTACTTAGATATTCTACAACACTGGGATCTATATTTTTTTCTGCATTTTTCACTTCCACATACAATACTGGGAGAAACACTCATACACATTCTCTTTTTTATTAAAAAAATACATCATTTGTCCTTTTTCTCCCTCAAACTCTCCCCATGCATCCCACCTTGCTTTCTCTCAAACTCATGGCCTCTATTTCCTCACTGTTGTTACAGATATATAATATATATTCCTAAATACAGAAATATAACCTTATCGGTCTGTACAAAGTTACTTGTGCGCATATGGTTGGGGGCTGACCACTCGGTATTAGATAACCTCCTCCCTGGGGACTATTTTCACACACACACAATCAGTATTCCTCAGTTCCCTGTAGTTCTCTGTCTAAGGCTGAGGCCCTGTGAGAGTTCCCCTCTCCATGTTAGCATGTCTATTGCTGTCATCCTTGTTCAGGTTTGGCTTAGGCGGCCATGTTGATGAGAAGCCATGGATATAGCTTCTCTGACGTTATCTTGTGACTTAGAATAAGAGTTTTTCTGAGGAGAGACACTGCTGAGTGATAGACTATCGATGCATTTAGTTTCAGACACTGAGTCAGCCTGTCGCTTGCTTACTTATTCACACTGTGTTGGTCAGCTCTGTTTTGCAAGCCGACTGCTGCAAAATGACAACTCAGTACTGTCTTGCTCACATTTCTCTGGCTACTGACAACTAAACATTCTTTCTTCATATGTTTACCCAGGGTTCTTTTCCCATGACTTGATTATTCATGGGTTTTTACCCAGTTCCCCATGTTCTCGGGGATTTGAGTTTTCCTTATCCATTCTAGATACTAACACTGGTAATTTTAGACATTGCAAAGAATTTTCTCACTCTTTTCTGACTCTCAGCTTTTTCCATCATCCTTAGTAGAATACCACATCAGTCTTCTGCAGGGAACCATGGCATTGTCCTGGCCTAGCTGCCTGGAGAGTCATGCATCATGGGTTTTCAGGTTAGCGTCCATGGCTCCTGGGGCACAAAGTGCCTTCCACTTCCTGATAGACCTACGCATACCCTCAGGCAGCAAGCATTCGGGCTGCTTTGTGCTTCTCTGTATGTTTTCTTAGTAGTCAAGAAAGCATAGAAACTTTACAGGACAATTGCTCTTAGGCATTAATCTTGTGTACCCTACATAGTTTGCAAACATCATTGCATCTTGACAAGAACAAATGTATTGATCCTGGCAACTTCCATTATATTCTGTTTCTGATAAAGATATAAAAAGTCTGATTGTTCTCAGTGAAATTGCTACACCTTAAGTTTTGCTGTGGACCCTAAAACCAGCCTGATTTAATTCCTCGTTGCCATATCCGGTAATTTGGACTGGTAAGTGGGCACAGGTGCTTACAATTTTTGTTGTAGTTTGTGCCTTCAGAAACTTTCTACAATGTCTTTTTACACTAGACCATAGAAATGTGCTTTAGTGCTTCCATCCATTGGTTTTATGGCTATGTCCCATCCACTGAGATATGTAAGCCTTCTCAGGAACAGGAATTCCACTTATTTTTCTTAAGGTGAGTTACTAAAACAGGTTTTCAAACATAGCTATAAAGCCAATAGAAACCTGGCCAGAATTCTAATTAGGTTTGTTCTGAACATACAAGATAAATTTAGAAAAATGGATGACTCCTTGAACATACATTCTCTCTCCATTCATATCTCTCTCATGTCTTTTAACGTCAATGTTTCTCTGCTGAAAATTTTATCCATAGTCTGTAAACTTATCTTTATATGGTTAACCAATCACCTGCTATAATAAAGAGTATGTTTTCTTGATTGTTGCTACCATACAGGGGTACTATTGGTATTTGTAAGTTGATTCAATACACAATAGCCTTACCAAACTGTATTTTTTGGTTTTTAAGAGAAGATTTATCTTTACAGAAAATCTGAAAGAGCTCTGAGCGCGTGGAGACACCCCATATGCCCTCATCCTCGACATGTGATTGGCCTCATTTGTATCAGCTCCCCCCCAGATTAATTCTTAATTCAAGGTTATACACAGGCACACAGTTGTCAACAAAATCCCAAACCTTGTACTGGGGTGCTCTGATGGCACAGAACATCTGTGAGCTTGGACACTATCTAGCAACAAAAATCTACCTCAATGAGAACATCATATAGTCTTTTCACTGCCTTAAATGCCCTGGCATGGTTCTCTTTCTTCCTTCCTCCCTTTCTCCCTTGGAACCATGGACCTTTCAACTGTCACCACAGTGCTGCTTTTTTTTCAGATGGTAAGGTGGATTTCTGTTATATGTTCTCTTCTTTTGCCAGCAGTCCACTCATTACAGTGTCTATTCCTTCATGAAGATCTATAAGCTCTTAAAATACATTTATCATGTAAAAATATTTCTAGCACTTCTATTTTCACCTCTTAATGGACACTAATTCTTAGTCGTTAATAACTTGAATTAGGTAATTTTTCCCTAATGCATAATTTTCTTATGTAACCTATTTTTATTATAAGCTCATTTTCAGCAAGGGTCATATGATCTAGGATTTCTCAACAGCTTAAATTTATATAAATTTCTATGTAAAGAAGTTAAGATCAATATTTGTTTCCCTAGGGATCGCAAATATGACTGAAATAGTTTACCTGTGGATTTTCAACATGCTTTTACTAATGCAGGAGTGAAACAAGTTGCAACCTGGGATTTTATTTCTCATCGAGGATTCTCTTAAGCTCACTTAGAACCTATCATATCCGGAGAACTTCATTGATTCCCCTCCAATCCTTTCTATGAATGAGGGAGCTGTTCAAATATATGTATCTTATGCCAAAGCAAGCCTCAAAATCTCAGAAGCCTGTGTCCTTATTTCTTATTCTCCTGTGGCTCTAATATTAGTCTTCCTCTTTATTTTATTACATATTTCATTCATATATGTATTCATTCATACATATTATGTATTTCATTTTTAAACCCAACTTTTTCTTTTACTATTTTGGTTTTGAAAGAAGCATTATACTCAGTAGTCACATTCACTGGTCACATTAGAGGCTCCCCTCCACATCAAGTTGCTCAGCTTTGTGGCCCTAACATCAGTCTTGGTGCCTTGTTAATGCAGCAGCTAAGAAACTTATGATTATTGTAATACTCTGGTCCTTCCCTTTAGGTTTCAAATCAAGTCTTGATATAAAGCATCACACTCGTTTCTAGCATTTACTCATCGAGACAGCTGATCTTGATTGACAAGGTTTAAAACGATGCAAATGACACATTTCTGGGCTCAGCTGTGAGAGACTTAACCGAGGGAGAAGCTCGTCCCTCAAAGCAGACACCCTCCAATGGGTGGCTTAGATATAAAGATATCCAAGGAGAAAACGGTATGCACTTGCCTTCCTTCACTGCTTTCTGAGCAAGTCTGTTGCTGCTGCCAATCTGCACTGACAGCAGACTTCAGATCCTTCAGTCCTCCAATGCGGACTTAATATTAGTGACCCTCCAGGGAACAATCAGCACTGGATTGGAACACTGAGACATCTGGATTTGTGGGCTGAGAAACTACTGGGTTGTCTGATGTGTGGGCAGCCATTGTTGGACTACTTCACACCCATCATGTAAGCCAGTCTAATCAATCCCCTTTGCTCTCCATACACAGCCTATTGACTGTACTCCTCCAGAATACCTTCCACATTCCTCAGGCTTAAAGCTACAGCTGGAGAAAGGCAGAGTCAAGTAGTTCAGGAGGCTCTACCTCAACGCTCCTTGAATTCTGTGGATCTGAACTGCTATGCACTCTTTGCTTCCTAAGTTATTCATTCCCTTCAGAAACTATAAAACTCTCCATAGAAAAGTTACTGTTCTTTACATCCAAAAATATATCTGCCTTGGCTCACTTAGCGATACTTTCATTAAGTTTTCTACATAATGACTGGATATTTCCATTTCCTTTCTGTGAAGTTACTTGCCTAATTAAAAGCACTTCAGGATCTAAAACTGAGGCACTGTGTTTTACAGAAGATCCAATTAAACCACTGTTTGGGACGTTTTGTTGCAAAGACAATCAGAAATAGAACATGGAGATGTAACTTCATGCATGCAGGCAAGCGCCATTGCTTTCAACCTTCCTCTCAAGTGTAAGGGTCTCAGTCACTATGCAGAGGAGCTTATATAAAGTGATAAATTCTCAGTTATGTGCATCTCTCCATAGGCTTTTTAGGAAGAAAGCCTTTGTCAATCAAGTAAGAAAAAATTGCATACTGTGTATACTGTTTATTATATTTTTATATAATATACTGTTTATTATATAAAAATGACATACTGTGTATACTGTTTATTATATATGCTTACATGTGTAATACCTTACCTTGAGATTCAAGTTGCAGATTGAGCTGTTCAAGGACAAGGGTAAACTGGAGTGTGAAGTTAGTTGTGTAGAAAAAAGTAAGTACAACACATGGATAGATCACCCAGTAAATAGGAGTCCATTGAGATTGAGGATTGGGACAGCCTTTTCATATTCCAGAAAAACATCCAGCAGCTTCATTATTTATTTAACTGACTGCTTACCTTCAGCCATTGAGAGACTTCTAATGATGTCATTTTAATAGAAAAATAGAAATTATATGGGTGAATCATCTCCAAATAATCACTATGTGTGGTGGTAAGATCAAATGTGTTCATTCATCTGAGTATCTCCTATCCTTTAAAAGACTTGGGGCAGGATTTTCTCATTCACATATTCATCACATCTTATTTTCACCTCTCAAAAGAGAAATTACAAGCTGTACATGTAACTCAAGGTTTGTCATTTTGGTAACTGTGTTCTGAATTCATGTCTTCTTTTTTGCTATTTATTTATTTATTTTCTTCATTAGTTGATTTATTTATTTACTTTACATCCTGATCAGAACTTCCCCTCTCTCCTCTCCTCCATGTCCCTCCCTTTCCCCTCTTCTCCCTCTTTGTCCCCCTCCCTTCCTCCTCAGAGAAGGGGAAACTTCCCATTGATTTCAACATATTGGCATATCAAGTTGTAGTAGGGCTGAGCAAATCATCTTCTACTGAGGTTAGACAAGGCTGTCCCGTTAGGAGAAAGGGATCCAAAGGCAGGCAACAGAGTCAGAGACAGCCCCTGCTCCTGCTGTTAGAGCTCCCACAAGAGGACCAAGCTGTAAATTTGTTACATATGTGTAGGGGGCCTAGGTCTGCCTCATGCATGCTCTCTGTGAGCTACTATTAGCCCAGGTTAGTTGATTCTGTAGGTTTTCTTGAGGTATCCTTGACCTCTCTGGCTCTTTCAATCCTTCCTCCCCTATTCCATAAGATTCCTTGAGCTCCACCTAATCTTTGGCTATGCGTCTCTACATCTGTTTTCATCAGCTGCTGAGTAAAGTCACTCAGATGACAGCTATGCTAGCCTCCTGTCTGCAAGTATAGCACAATATTATTAATAGTGTCAGAGGTGGGCTTTCTCTCTCATGGCACGAAACTCAAGTTGGGCCAGTCATTGGTTGGCCATTCCCTCAATTTCTGCTCCATCCCCTGCACCTCTTATTGGCAGGAAAAACTGTAGGTTGAGGGTTTTGAGGCTGGGCTGGTATCCCCATCTCTCCACTGGAAGTCTTGCTTGGTTAGAGAAGGTGACAGTTTCATGTTCCATATCAGCTATTGCTAGGAGTCATAGGTTCCCGAGAGTTTCCATTGCCCTAGATCGTTTCTAATGAGAGATTCCTCCCCTCAAGGATTCCAGCTCTCTCTCCTTCCATCCTCTCCACACTTGATTCCTCCTAGTCCCCTTTCCACACCCTCTTCCATCCAGTTTTCTCCATCCTTCCATGCCAGATGTCTATTTTATTTTCCATTCTCAGTGAGCTGAATTCATGTATTTATCCTGCCCACCTCTGGGACCTTTCAATAAGAATGTCAGTGCTCACCCAGAATATTATGTTCTTACTACAGCCATCAAGGGCTCCTAACATCAGCCCTGGGCTGATGTTTCCTCCTAGCTGAAGAAAAAAAAAAAAAGAAAACCACAAACATGCATCTTAAAGTCAGGGTCATATGTGTGCCTTGGGCTGGGAGAGAATGGTCCCTTCTGCCTTCCTCTCTCTCCTTCATTGCCTCAGCACCCTTTTTATTTCCTTTTGTATCTCTCCTATTTCTTATGGTATCAATGGTCTATGAATAATGACCAGAAAGATTGAAGGTAAGAATATGATGAAAATATACAGAATATAAAATTTTCAAGTAATAAATATTATTTATAAATAATAAATGTTTCTAAATTCTTTTTTATTTTAAAATACAATGTTAATTAGTGTGCTCTGCACACCAGAATGTTTTGCGCTTCTCGAAAAATAACTTGATCAAATAACTTTTTTTAAATTTACCAGGGACCAGATCGTTAAAGCTATATACTAGTGGATGACCACACATCCAAGAGCATATAGGCATCACATACTTTCATTCCTTTCTTATTTATTTATTCACTTTATGTATCAGTTGTATCCCCTCCCTCCTCCCCTCCCAGTGCCACCCTCCATCCCTCTTCCTTCACCTCCCTTTCCCTATGTCTCAGAGCCGGGGAGCCCTCACCACCACCAATCCACTCCTGCTCATCAAGTCGCATCAGGACTAAGGGCATCCTTTTCCCCTGCGGTCTGGTGAGGCAGCCCCCTCCAGGGAAAAGTGATCAAAGAGCAGGCAATAGAGTCCATGTTGGGAACAGCCCCCACTACTATTACTAGGGAACCCACATGAAGCCCAAGATGCTCATCAGCTATATCTGTGTAGGAGGTCTAGGTCCAGTCCATTCATGGTCCTCAGTTGATGCTTCAGCCTCAGAAAGCCCCTCTGGGCCTGGGTTAGTTGGCTCTGCTGGTCTTCTTGTGGCGCTCCTGTCCTCTCCAGGTCCTTCTATCCCCCCCAACACACACACACACTTTTTCACAAGACTTCCTACCCTTCGCCCAGTATTTGGCTGTGAGTCTCAGCATCTGTTTTGATCCACTGTTGGGTGGAGCCTCTCAGATGACAGCCATGCTAGGCTCCTGTCTGTGAGAACAGCAGAGTAATGTTTCTAGTGTCAGGGGTTGGCTCTCTCCAATGGGGTGGGTCTCAGGTTGGCCCAGGAATTGGTTGGACATTCCTTCAACCTCTGCTCTATCTTTATCCCTGCACATCTGGTAGACAGGGTAAACTTTTTCTGAGTCAATGTTCCCCTCCTCCCATTAGGAGTCCTGTCTAGTTAGAGCAGGTCCTCTTCAGGCTCCATGAGCCCTGCAACTAGGAGTCTCAGCTAAGAGTCACCCCCATATTCTCCCCGAAGCCTGCCCTGTCTTAGGTCTCAAGCTTTTCACGGAGATGCCCTTGCCCATGGCTTCTCTTCTCTCTGCAGGCCCTCATTTTTAAGAAAAGAAGGAGCAGGAGAAGGAGGAGGAGGAGGAGGAGGAGAAGAAGGAGGAGCAGGAGGTACAGAAGCAGAAGCTGATGTGGAAAGAGCTGGAGAGGTGGCATGCATTGAATAGAAGACCCTGACATAAACCTACACACTTATGGACACCTGATTTTTGACAAAGATGCCAAATCCATTCAATGGAGAAAAGACAGCATCTTCAACAAATGGTGCTGGTCTAACTGGAAGTCCACATGTAGAAAAATGAAAATAGATCCATACTTATCACCCTGCACAAAACTAAAGTCCAAGTGGATCAAAGACCTCAACATAAAACTAGACACAGTAAACCACTTAGAAGAAAAAGTGGAGAATACCCCTGAACTCATTGGCACAGGAGACAACTTCCTGAACAGAACACCAACAGCACAGGCTCTAAGAGCAACAATCAATAAATGGGACCTCATGAAACTGAAAAGCTTCTGTAAAGCAAAGGACACTGTCCTCAAAACAAAACGACAGCCTACAGATTGGGAAAAGATCTTCACCAACCCTATAGTTGACAGAGGGCTAATATCCAGTATATATAAAGAACTAAAGAAGTTAAATCACTAACTTAAAAGTTAGGAAAGGGGAACCCTTCTCCACTGATGGTGGGAATGTAAACTTGTACAACCACTCTGGAAAGCAATCTGGCACTTTCTCAGACAACTAGGAATAGCACTTCCTCAAAGTCCAGCTATACCACTCCTAGGCATATATCCAAAAGATTCTCAAGTACACAGTAAGGAGATTTGCTCAACCATGTTTGTAGCAGCTTTATTTGTAATAGCCAGAAGCTGGAAACAGCCCAGATGCCCCTCAGTGGAGGAATGGATGCATAAATTGTGGTATATCTACACAATGGAATATTACTCAGCAATAAAAAACAAGGAAATAATGAAATTTGCAGGTAAATGGTGGAATCTGGAAAAGATCATCCTGAGTGAGCTATCCCAGAAGCAGAGGGATGCACACGGTATATACTCACTCATCTAGACATATAATATAGGATAAACTTACTAAAATCTGTACACCTAAAGAAACTAATCAAGAGGGAAGACTCTTGCTAAAATGCCCAATTCCTATCCAGAAAGGCAAAGAGGATGGACATCAGAAGAAGGAGAAAAGAGGGAACAAGTCAGGAGCCTGACACAGAGGACCTCTGAAAAGCTCTGCCCTGCAGACTATCAATGTAGATACTGAGACTTATGGGTAAAATTTGGACAGAGTGCAGGGAATCTTATGAAAGAAGTGGGAAACAGTAAGATCTGGAGAGTACAGAAACTCCACAAGGAGAGCAACAGAACAAAAAAATTTGAGCACAGGGGTCTTTCCTGAGACTGCTATTCCAACCAAGAATAATGCATGGAGATAACCTAAGACCCCTGCACAGATGTAGCCCATGGCAGTTCAGTATCCAAGTCGGTTCCATTGTGAAAGGAACAGGGACTGTCTTTGACATGAACTGATTGGCCTGCTCTTTAATTACCTCCCCCTAAGGGGGAAGCAGCATTACCAGGTCACCGAAGACGACAAGGCACCCACTCCTGATGAGACCTAATTGACTAGGATCAGAACGAAGGAAAAGAAGTCCTCCCCTATCAGTGGACTTGGGGAGGGGCATGCATGCAGAGGGTGGAGGAAGGGAGGGATTGGGACAGGAGGAGGGAACCACGGTGGGGGGGGGGGAATACAAAGTGAGTAAAGTGATAAAATAAATCAAAAAAAATTAAAAAGAAAAAAAAAAGAAAAACAAGAGCTGGCAATGGCAGTATATGCCTTTAATCCTGGCACTCAAAAGGCAGAGGCAGGTAGATCTCTGTGAATTTGAGGCCAACTTGATCTATATGGTGAGTTCCAGGACAGCCAAGGCTATAAAGAGAAACACTGTCTCAAAGGAGTAAATAAATAAATCAGAAACCAAAATAAATAAATAAATAAAGGTGGGGAAGAAATTCTCAAAGAACTAGCATAATATTATTACCAGAATGAAATACTGTTTAAGGAGACAGACATTTTTACAATAAGCAATGTATGCACACATCTACATAGCACTCATAAATATTACTAATTTTTATATTCATAATATAAAAGTAGACTGTAAAGGTAAATTTGTGTTTAAAATTTAGATTGACTCACAAGCTTTTAATGCTTGCAAACAAACCCATATTCTTTTGCCTAAAAAAATAATAATAAAAACTGTATTGTTCCCCTACAGCCGTGTAGTTCAATTATTTAACCAAATTTATTCCAAAAGAATGACTCCTTAAGCTCCACAAGGACAGCGACAGATTCTAAAAGTCTGGGCACAGGGGTCTTTGCTGAAACTGATACTCCAGCCAAGGACCACTCATGGAGATGGCCTGGAATCCCTACACAGAGGTAGCCTATGGCAGTTCAGTATCCAAGTGGCCTCTATAGTAATGGGGACAGGGACTGTCTCTGACATGAACTGACTGGTCTGCTCTTTGATCACCTCCCCCCAAGGGGGGAGCAGCCTTACCAGGCCACAGAAGAAGACAATGCAGCCGCTCCTGATGAGATCTGATAGACTAGGATCAGAGGGAAGGGGAGAAGGACCTCCCTTTTCAGTAGACTGGGAGAGGGATATGGGTGGGGAAGAGGGAAGGTGGGATTGGGAGGGGGGAAGGGAGGGAGGCACAGGGGGGATACAAAGTGAATAAACTGTAATTAATAGAAAATAAAAATATTTAAAAAAGAATGACTCCTTATATATACCTTCTGAAGCAACAGAAATTCTCATTGTTGATTTGGTAGATGAAAAGCATGACAGCTATTATAAATAAAATAAAAATCTTATATGTGGCAAGGCAATAAAATTCCTAGTCTGAGTAACATGCCAGAATTCAATATCCAAGTGATATTTTATCTTCTTCAACACTGTCAGCTATAAGTGCATATTCACTCACTTTCACGGGCAATGCTGTCTTTACTTAGAGCATCATTGGCGCTTCTCTTTCCAAGAGTTGTTTCCAGGCCTGGTGTCCTTTGTGTAATTGTATTTTGTTTCATTTAGTCAGGGTCTCGCTGTGCATCCGAATTTGGCCTGGAACTCACAATACTCTTCCCTCAACCTCCTGACTGCTATAATTACAGGAATGACTCACCATCTCTACTACATGTTGCTTAAATATATATAATACCTATTAAATAAATATTCACACATAAATAATATTCATATATAATTACACATATAAACAAATAGTCATACATAAATAAAAAGAATAAGAACGCTTTCATTAGTAAGAGCTGGAGAGGACAGGGTCTCCACAAGGAGAGCAACAGAACAAGAAAATTTGAACATAGGGAACTTCCCAGAGACTCATACTCCAACCAAGGACTATTCATGGAGATAACCTAGAACCCCTGCACAGATGTAGCCCAGGGCAGTTCAGAGTCCAATTGGGTTACATAGTAATGTGAAGAGGGACTGCCTCTGACATAATCTGATTGGCCTGCTCTTTGATCACCTACCTCTGGGGGGGGGGGGAACAGCCTTACCAGGCCACAGTAGAGGACAATACAGCCACTTTTGATGTGAACTGACAGACTAAGATCAGAAAGGAGAGGAGAACCTCCCCTATTAGTGGACTTGGGGAGTGGCATGCAAGCAGAGGGAGGAGGGAGGGTGGGATTGGGAGGAGAGGAGGGAGGGGATTATGGGGGGATGCAGAATGAATAAAGTGTAATTGATGAAAAATTTAAGAAAAAAGGGAAAAAAATAATTTAAGAACCTTAAATGACTTTCAAAATTGGAGGAAAACATGGAGTTAGTCAATTGGCATGGAGCACGTCTCGCCCCTGGGGGCAATGGTCTCCTGAACCTACTCAGACCTCGGACACCACCACTGCTAGTTCTAGAACTGACGCAGGATGTTCCAACGAGGGGTTAAGGCTTCTCATAATATTTCCTATAAGCCCACACCTGTTTGTCTATATCCCCCATTTTTATTCATTATTAGCCAGATAGAGCCAAGTAATTGTGGTAATGATACTTGCTTTTTTGCCCAATGCTGGAATGCTAGTAAATTTAGGTATGCCCTGGTTACTCGCATGCCTCACCGGGTACCTGTGCCCATTGATGCCCCTCACGCTATGACTCTCTTCAGACAGAAAAGGGATCTTGGAACTACAGCCACCATTGTTACTACCATCTCATTGACGGCTGTTGGAGCTACCACCAGGGCATTAGCCATGAGTCATACTGGGCAGACTGCTCAGACCCTGAATAATCATTTAGCCAATGTAGCTCATGCCTTAGTTGTACATAAAGGAATTAATGCTCAACTAAAAGGAAGCTTGATGGTGTTCAATCAGAGGATTGACCTCTTGCAGGAGCAAATTGATACCCTATGGCAAATCGCTCAACCTGGTTGTCAATGAAAGTATGCGGGACTTTGTGTCACTAGCATACAACATGAGAATTTTTCCTGTGCTGCAAATCTGTCTAAACAATTGTCGAGCTATATTTTAGGTAATTGGACTGGAGAATTCGATACTACGATGGAGCAGCTGAGAGTGGCCATTGTCACAGTAAATTCTACCGGAGCGGACGCAGGACTAGCCACAGGATTATCAACATGGATTGCTGCAGCCATGAATCATCTGAAGGAATGGGCGGGCATGGGAGTGTTAGCAGGCCTTCTGGTGTTGGTCTCCTTGGTTTGCCTGTGGTATATATGCAAGATTAGAGTCTCACAACAGTGTGATGCAGCCATGATCATTCAGGCCTTTACAGCCATTGAAGCAGGACATTCTCCCCAAGCATGGTTGGATACCACAAAAAGCTAAAATGTTATGCTCAGGATGCGAGGCTAAGCACTGCACTCAGGGTCAGCCGCTTTGGACCCAGAGAAGAGCATGTCTGATTGCATGCGGGTTGATGCCCCAGGTCCCGCCTCTGAGAAAAAGGTATCGGACGGGTCTGATGCTCTTTGGGTGGATGACACCTAAATGAACATCTGTACAAAGTCCCAATTTATTTCTAATATCAGAGATCAGACCTCTACTCTTGCCTGATGCGTCTAAAAAAGGGGGAACTGTAGAGAGCTGCGGAATGCCGCGCCTTAAAGATGGAGCTGGTTTCCGCCTTCCACCTTCCCGATGGTGAGTGCTCTCTGTCACGAACAACTCCACATTTGGCTAAGGCCGAGGAGCTGGCTTGCTTCCATGTATGTGGACCTATCTGCATTGCCCCCGTGGCACGCCTGGGTTGGCTACCCAGAGGCTATTTAAGCTGTGGGCTGGCTTTCCCCGGGGTCCGAGGATTGTTCAATGTTCCTGAATAAACTGCATTGAAAAAATAAATAAATAAATAAATAAATAAATAAATAAAAAATGAATAAAGTGTAATTAATAGTAAAAAAATAAAATAAAAAATTTAAATTTTTAAAAAAAAAGAACGCTTTCATGGTAGTGATTTGCTACCACATGCATATATATTTATATTATATATACATTATATTATATGTTTAATATATCTTGGAAGAATTTTTTCAGAAATATTTCTATCTTGGGGTTGTACAAGATAATTTTTAAAATCTGCTTCGAAATAGACTTTAACACTATTCAAAGAAACTAAATGTTTTCAGGGCAGCCTCGAGTATGATTACTCAAGTTTTATTTGCTTTGGGCAGGTATTCTTGATCTCATTAAATATTCAATTTCCATAAATTTTAAGCCTTTTATTAAGTTCTTCCAAGGCTTATGAGTATGTCAAAAGTTGTGCAGAAATTTCAGTTCTTCCTTTAAAGAATATTGAACATGTTGGCTAAGTTCTTCCATTTGAGATTTATAAGTCCACATCACTTATTTAATATAAGTGTGTAAAGCAAATCACTACCATGGAACAGTTGTTCTTGTTCCTTTTAAAAATTATTTTTAATTCAAGTTAAATTTTACTGGCTTTTCAGTTTTTGAAATTATAATTACCTAATTTCTCCCCTTCCTTTTCCTTTGTAAGTATTCTCCATGCACCCTCCCTATTCTCTCTCAAATTCACATCCTTCCTGAGATCTAGCTTGCATGGTATCAGCAAGCATCATGCAACCATTCAAAGGAGGGAAGCAAACAGTAGTCCTACTTAGCTATGATGCCTATGAACCATGGCTTATGAACCTATAGCCAATCACCAGCATGGCAGGATAGACCTAGGAATTCAGTAGTGACACAGATATCTTGACAGTGACCATTAATTGAACCTAAGACCCATTCAGCAAGATGGAGGTCATGCCTGGTACTTGCAACCCAGCCAACTACTTAGGGTTATTGAAGTCATGGATCATAGAGATGAACCTACAACTGCCACTTCACCAAACCAGCACTACTGTTTATCTACATCCTAAATATTTATCCTTATGCCCGCAGATACATGTAATTTTCACCTTTCAGGAAAGAAACTCTTTGCAACAGATGGAGAATATTGCAGAAAATTAAAATTTTAAATGCAGAGAACAGAAATCGTGTGCTTTCCAGTTTCAACTGATAAACTACAATAAAATTAAACTTATTTTTAATTGATACCTAAAAATTAAACATTGATAAGACACATGTCTGCATTGTGTTAAGCTTGGTAAGCACATCTACTTCCCCAAATATTTATCACTTTTTTTGGTAAAACATAAAATCTTCCCTTCTGGCTTTGTGAGATGTACAGTGCAGAGTATTTCCCTGAGCACAGAAGAACTTCTAACTCACATCCAACATACTAAAATTAACTGTTCAAGTTGGGTAACATATGTAGTTTTCCCAAATGTTAGGTGGTGAGATTGTGAGTTATTGAGGGTATTTTCCTAGAGTTTCTTGTAAACTGACACTAATTCTGTGATTAAATTTCAAAATGAGTTGGGACAGGAACATAACAACAAAACCAGACCCTTTCCTAGTCAGCCCTCAGGGCAACACCCGCTCAATAAGAGCTCAGTATTGTTGTATGCCTTATGGGAAATTACTGTTTCTTCATGGCTTATTATTCATTCTCCTCTGACATCTCTGAAGAAATTTTCTGGAAATATTTCTATCTTGGAGTTGTATAAGATAACTTTTAAAATCTGCTTCAAAATAAGCTTGAACACTGTTCAATAAAATTAAATGTTTTCGGATATCCTCAAGTATGATTACTCAAGTTGCATTTGGGCGGGTATTCTTGATCTCATAAAACATGCATTTTTCTTAAATTTTAAGCCTTTTATTAAGATCTTCCAAGGCTTATGAGTTTGTCAAAAGTTATGCAGAAATTTTAAAGTTATTCTTCTAAAGAATACTGAACATGTTGGCTATGTTCTTCCATTTAAGATTTATAAGTCTGTGTAAGTATATTTCGATCAGTTAGTATTTTTTTCATATTTGGGAGACACATCCACTTTAATTCATTTTTGTTAAACTATACTGGACAAAAATGTACATGGTCAAGCTTCACAATGTGAATATATAAGAATACTCACATATTTCATATATGGATGCACCATATTGTGAAGCTTGAGCATGTGCAATATGTGTGAATGTATTACATATAATGTGTATATAATATGTGTATATGATGCATATATTACATACTATTTAATGTGAATATTTATACATTATATATGTAATGATATTTCAAACAAGTTTATTAACATATCTGTCCTCACAGTTACTTGTGATAAAATACTCCAAACCAACCATAATTTGTAATGCATTATTGCTCCTACAGTTCCACTCATGGATATTAAGTCTTCTAAGCTTCTTTATCTTTGCATCCTTTTACTATGCAAATATTTGTATGATGTTCCCTTTGCCTGAGTCAAGAGTTGTAGTGAAATAACATAAACAGTGGTGTTAAGGAGCATCAACTCTAGCTGCCTACGAATGAACCAGTGGTTTGTCAACCTTTAAAGATTATGGAAATTAAGTGATGTAACTTTCTAAATCCTGTGGAATTAAGCTGTAGCCAGAGACATGTCTCTAGCACTCTAAAAGGGGAAATCTAAAAATACTGTGTCTAATATTTATAGTCTAATTATTTCTTAGGCTATCACCCATTCTCTGTACTCTAAATCTCTTTGGAACAATCTTGAACACTAGATGAATAGGAGATGTGATGAAGCACTCAATTCAAATGGTCTCAGCCAAAAACCTCAGAACATGAAGGGTTTCTCAAATCGTAAAAATAATGCATGATTACAGCACATTTTGCCTCGATAATCTCCAGCTACTAACTACAGACATGTATGTTACAGCACAAATCTTAACTTATCTCATGTTTGTGTTTTAATCCAAAAGCACAAGCACACACACACACATGCACAGAGGGAGGCGGTAGACTGTGAGATAGGCCTTTCTCATCCCTCTTGCCCATCTGTATTTTCTAACTATTCTAAAATGAACACATAGAACCATTATGTTAGTCAGCTTTGTGCTCCTATAACAAACACATGAGAGTCAAGTTCATAGAAGAAAATTTTACTTTGACTCACAGTTTCAGAGGTTTCCATCTGTAGCCGCCTTGAAGCCCTGTGTTGAGGCAGAGCATGAAGGCAGAAACAAGAAAATGGGAAGAAATGCATTCACATTCCATCCAGGAAGGAGGGCTGGGGCAGGTCCTGCTATCCCATTCAAATACGCCCACAGTGATCTGACTCCTTCCATTAGGCTCCACCTTCTAATGGTTTCACCATCTACAGGTAGCACCAAAGACTGGTGATCCAGACTTTAGCACAGGGACCTTCAGAGACCATTAAAATCAAACCATTAACAACATGATCATTTTAACTCTCACGAAAATAAAACACTATGAGATCCACATGCAGACGTAGCACCAGAATGCAGGTCCATTCTGCTAACCAATTTGTTCTTTGCTGGATGGAACAAAACTGACATCCAGGGCTCTACATAATGTTAAAAACAAATTCAGATCAGTCAGCTATCCATAGAAAAACTCAGTAAAAGACTCATCCATTATTCTGAATTTAAGGCCTATGTATGAAGCAAGAAAAACAATGCAAATAAAAATACACAGTCTGTGTTGCTTTTGTCATTCATTTCTGTCTGAGCTCATCAAAAATAGATTATTCCCATTGTTTTGTGCTCAGAAAAATTAAGACTCTTGTTCTCATCGTGCTGTCAAGAAGTAGTGTGGACATGCAGTCTGCCAACCTTGAAAAATCGTGCAGTGAGTCCCAAAAACAGTAGGCCAGAATTTAATTTCTCATTTCCCCAACTGTATTGACATTGTTCAGTGTTACAATGTTCTTTGGAAAGTAAACAGAATGAGAGACCCCATTCATTCCCAATAAGTTATAGGAGAATGGGGATCTCGGTAAGCTTTTTCAAAGGGCACAATGAAAGGAACATACTTTTGAGTGAATTACTGTGGGGAAAAAAAAACTGCAGTATGTGAGAACGTCTGTTTGACAGTTTTTGACTTGAAAATTATAAGGTATCCATGTTATTTCTTAAGGCATTCATTTTCTTCAAATTAGACATTTGTTCAAAAACTCTTTTTAAATGTCATTGCTTGTAGGTATGCATTTTGTAGGTGGGAAAGAAACACACTAAAGTATGGCCTAGCATTGTCCCTGAACTTAATGGTGTCCATTAGCCGTAGATTCCACAACTTAATGAAAATGATTTTTTAAAACTTTTCAGGGCATCATGGTGAGAGAAGAGGTGGGAGGGTGGGTGGAAGATAAGGAAGGATAAATAGGACATGCTGTTTCTGGATATTATTTTTGCAGCTTTTCCAAAAGAAATTATTTTAGTTTATTCTTAACTTTCAAACTAACATTTGGAAAATGAGCACTGCTATTGAATGAAGCACAGAATTTCAGGCAGATATATTATCACTCCTTATATTAGTGTGAAATAAAATTATCTTAGGTTCAGTAAATATAAAGTATCTGTAAAAACTGGTAATTTTGGGGGTCACTAAGTCCAAGGACAGTAAGGTGGGCAAAATTTGGGCTCCCATGACCTTTGCCCCTAGTGTTGCTCCTATGTTGATGTTACATAAATATATGGTAGGTGTTGAAATTACTCAACTGACCTTAAAATAGTGAAACTGTCCTCTACTGTCCATTGAAAAGAACTTAATAACATGGCTCTTAAAAGCAAAGATCTTTCTCTGGTTGTTTACAGAACCTCATGTCAGAGACTGAAAGAATGAGAAGAACTAGATGACGTCATGAAAAGGTATTGAATTCAGCCGCAACTCAAATGGGCTTGGAATAAATTTTTCCAAGAGCTTTTAAATAAATGTCCCTCCCAGCCAACACCTTGATTTCAATCTCATGAGAACCTGGGTGGAAGAGGCCGTTGAGCCAGATTTCATGTAAACATCTGACCCACAGGACCATGAGACAGGACTGGATGTAAATCTACTTAATCTGTTACAGTCAACAGGTACCAAATGCAGCCACATGGTGAAGGAAACATCCAGCCACTCACACAGAACAATTGTAGACTGTGTGAATCTCAAGTTCACCATCTTAGACATTCCTGATTGTATTAACCACCACCCCACCAAACAGGTAGGCACACAGCACCATTTATGTCACTGCTCAAGGGTCCCTCACTCCTCTCTACCAATACCTCTATCCCCTGCTATGTGGTCAAGTGCATGGATGAAATCATCAGAGATCCTCACAGCGTCCCACATCAGAGACACCATAACCTGTTCACGGGCTTCAAGTTTCTTCCACTGAGGAACCCACAACATACTCTTCATGTTCAATCAAATAGTGTGTTGCACAGAAACCACCGCAAGTAGGAATCCATTCTAAGATTTCTCTTTTTTATTGAAAATGGATTTTTAATACAAGATATTCTGATTACACTTTCCTCTCCTCCAGCTCTTTTTAGATCCATACCACTTCTCTACCCACACAAATTCTCTCTCTCTCACACACACACACACACATCATAATACAAACAGGCATGTAATCATAATAATGATTGTAATAACAATAAAGTAAAATTACATAAAATAAAACAAACCATAATAGGACAAAACCAACAAGAAAAAGCAGACAAAAAAAGAGCCCAAGAAAAACCTCAAGACAAATAGAGACACACATTTTGCACACACATAAATCTCATTAGAACACAAAATCAGAATCCATAATACATATGCAAAGGACCTGCAAAGAAAACAGGAAGCCCTGACAAAGTATTATAAGACAAATAATCTCAAAAACTGCCATTGAGTTCATTTTGTGTTGGCCATCTCCTGTTGGGTATGGGACCTAGCCTTAAGAGTAGTTTGCAGACCCAGTAAGACTCCCTTGGAAAAAAAAAAAAAAAAACAAATTTCCATTTGCAATCAATTGTCAATTGGAGACAGCTTCTGGGTGAGGGGTGTGGGCTTGTACTCACTCTGCCTCTCAGTGTCCAACCCTGGCAGGCCCTGTGCATTCTGCCACAATCTTTGTAAGTTCATATGTGCATCAGTCCTGTTGTGGGTAGAAGGCCTTGTTTCCTCTGTGTCCTCCATCTCCTCTGGCTCTTTCAATCTTTCCATTTCCTCTTCTGCACAGTCCCCTGAGATCTGAGGGAAGGAATTTTATGGAAACATATCACTTAAGATTGAGTGTTCCTGCACTCAGGGTCAGCCGCTTTGGACCCAGAGAAGAGCATGTCTGATTGCATGCGGGTTGATACCCCAGGTCCCACCTCTGAGAAGAAGGTATCGGACGGGTCTGATGCTCTTTGGGTGGATGACACCTAAATGAACATCGGTACAAAGTCCCAATTTAGTTCTAATATCAGACATCAGACCTCTACTCTTGCCTGATGCGTCTAAAACAATAAGGGGGAACTGTAGAGAGCTGCGGAATGCTATGCCTTAAAGATGGAGCTGGTTTCCGCCTTCCACCTTCCCAATGGTGAGTGCTCTCTGTCACGAACAATTCCACATTTGGCTAAGGCTGAGGATCTGGCTTGCTTCCATGTATGTGGACCTATCTGCATTGCCCACGTGGCACGCCTGGGTTGTCTACCCAGAGGCTATTTAAGCTGTGGGCTGGCTTTCCCCAGGGTCAGATGATTGTTCAAGGTTCCTGAATAAACTGCATTGAAAAAAAAAAAAAGATTGAGTGTTCCAAGGTCTCTCACTCTCTGAACATTGCTCAGTGGTGGGTCTCTCTATTTGTTCTTTTCTACTTAAGAGGAAGCTTCTCTGATGATGGCTGAGCAAGCCACTGCCATTAGTAGTCATCTTATGGCTATTTTGGTAGTATATTGTTTTCTCCTAGGTCCGTGGTCTGTCTAGTCTCAGATTCTTGGCTGCTTGTCCATTGTAGAAGATTTTAACTCAGCCCCAGTGTTAAACACTATAGCTTCACTCAGATTGGCTAGTACTTTAGTCACAAATAAAAAATCACGGCCTTTCATGTGCTGCTGTGCAAATTCCACCCTTTACTGGCTGTGTAAATTGAGAAAGTTATCTAGCATACTTGATTCTGGGCTCTTATTTGCAAATGGAAAGGAAGGGCGACACTGCATCAAAGATAAAATGCACATAAGATACTTAGTATAATTGTTAGCATATAAGAAATGCACAACTATACTGCTTTCTGTTTTTTTTCTTCCATTATTCTTTTGTCTTTTTTCCTATCATTCGTATTTAGAAATATTGCCCCTCGGACTGTCCTTATCATTTGGTAGAAGTACAAGCTTGTACAACCACTATAGAAATCAATGTGGTAGTTTCCCAGAAAGCTAGGAACAGATATACCTCAAGATACAGCTATATCACTAGAGTATACACCCAAAAGATGCTTCATCCTACTACAAAACACTTGCCTAACCAGGTTCATTGTTGTTTTGTTCATAATAACTAGAAATTGGAAATATCTTAGATGTCTATCAATGGAAGAATGGATAAAGAAGACTTTGCACATTCAGACCATAGAATATTGCCCAGCCATTTAAAAAATAATAAAAACCGATTAAGGGCGGAGCCAAGATGGCGACTAGCACACACAGTTTCTGAGCGGTGGGATACCTGAACTTCTTAGTTGGTGAATGGAAGGACCCCTAACCCAGGAAAACCACGGTGAGGCTTTCTGAACAACAGGGAACATCGCAGGAGGTGAAAACTTTGGTCTCCAGTCACCCGGGGACTTGTTTGGGGAAGGAGAGAAAGGATCCTTTGTTCTTTCAGCACTCCCTTGCCCCAGACCTCCTTCCTCCTTGGCACAGCGGCACAGTGGACTCATCTTTCTCAGCGCAGACCTAACTGCCTGGGGTATACAGCCGCTGAGACGGAGCCCCAAGCACTTTAGCGGCAGACAAAAGCCAGCAGTACGTGTCCCGGAGTCCCAGATTCGCACAGCGGATGCACCATCCTCCCAGGGTGCGAATCTGCTAGACACCATACTAGCCCCGCAGGATCGCCATCACTGACGGTACGGCCCGCCCAATCCCACAGTGACAGAGAATACGCTATATACTCACCAAAACCAGGCAGAAACGTCATACAACCTGGATACACCAGGCGCTGGGCCTCCCAAGCTTGGAGAGCACAACAAAGAGACCCCAGGACTTCCCAGAAAGCATTGGGACTAGCGACCCAGTCTCCAGTTACAGCGGGACTGTCTAACCTGGTGGTGGAGCAGCACTGAGCTGGCGGGGCATATCAGCCCTCCAGTTTAAGACTAACCAAGGCCAAACCAGAGAACAGAGAGCCTGGTTACCCCATCCCTGCTGAAGTGACCACCCTGAAATCTCCAGCTGCAGCAAGACCTCAGAACCTGGCAGTGACAGCAGCACAGAACTGGCGGAGCACATCAAAGAAGCAGGGCCAAACCAGAGAGCAGAGAGCCCCGGATACCAAGATCTCTGCCAAGAGACCTGCCTGTACATCTAGTCCTCAGCACACACTGAGAGTGCTCAGCTTCCTGAAGAACTCTCCAGACACCAGAGAGAGACAGCACCAGTCTGATCTGCAGAATCCAAAAACAAACAGGGAAGGTTTCAGATAAGCCAATGACCAGGGGTAGGCGAAAGAACACTTCCAACATAAATCAGGACATCATGACTTCACCAGCAAACCCCAAAATCGATGGATACTCCAATTCAGCAGAAGCACAGGAAAATGATTTTAAAGCCATGCTTGCCCAATTATTTGAGGCTCATAAGGAGGAAATGAACAAGTCTTTCAAAGAGATGGCCAGTCAATTGGAGGCAAAGAAAGAAGAAATAGACAATATCCTTAAAGAAACACAGGCAAACATAGCCAAACAAATAGATACACAAGTAGAGGAAAAATTAGTGGCATATAAGAAGGAAATGAAAAAAGAAATAGAGGCCATCGTAGAGAGACAGGAATCCAAATTCAAACACATGAAAGAAATGGTGCAAGGCATGAAAACAGAATTAGAATCAATAAAGAAAACACAAAATGAGAAAACCCTTGAGCTGGAGAACTTGGAGAAAAGATCAGGAACCACAAAAGTAAGAATACAAGAGATGGAAGAGAGAATCTCTGGAGCTGAAGACACACTTGCAGAAATGGATACTTCTCTCAAAGAAAAAGTAAAATCAGAAAAGTTCCAATCACAAAATATCCAAGAAATCAAGGATGCTATGAAAAGACAAAATCTAAGAATAATAGGAATTCATGAAAAAGAAGACTCCAGACTCCAAGGTCCAGAAAATATTTTCAGGAAAATCATAGAAGAAAATTTTCCCAACTTAAAGAAAGAGATATCCATAAATATACAAGAGGCCTACAGAACTCCAAATAGACTAGACCAGAAAAGAAACACATCACGTCACATCATAGTCAAAACACTAAATCTACAGAACAAAGAAAAGATATTAAAAGCAGCAAGGGAAAAAGGCCAAGTAACATATGAAGGTAGACCTATCAGAATCACACCGGACATCTCATCAGAAACTATGAAAGCCAGAAGGGCCTGGGGGAGTATCATGGAGACTCTAAGAGATCACAAATGTCAACCCAGACTACTATACCCTGCAAAGCTTTCAATCAACATAGATGGAGAAAACAAAATATTCCATGACAAAACTAAATTTACACAATATCTACACAGCAAACCATCCCTACAGAAGATACTAGAAGGAAAACTCCAATCCAATGAAAACAAATTCACCCAAGAAAACAGGGCATACAGATAATATCCCAACAAAAATGAAAAGAAAACAAGCAATGAAACAGGGTTAGATCACCGACTCCATTACAAAAAGAACTAACATGCATTGGTCACTATTATCTATCAATATCAATGGACTCACCAATAAAAAGATACAGGCTAACAGAATGGTTAAGGAAACAGGATCCAACATTCTGTTGCATCCAAGAAACACACCTATGCAACAAAGATAAACACTACCTCAGAGTAAAGGGCTGAAAAACTGTTTTTCAAGCAAATGGTTCCAGAAAACAAGCTGGAGTAGCCATCCTAATATCTAATAAAATAGACTTTCAACCCAAGTTAATCAAAAAAGATAAGGAGGGCCACTATATTCTCATCAAAGGAAAAATCCACCAGGAGGACATCACAATCTTGAATATCTATGCCCCAAATACAAGAGCACCGACATTCATAAATGAAACATTATTAAAGCTTAAATCATACATTGATCCTAATACCTTAATAATGGGAGACTTCAACACTCCACTCTCACCAAGGGACAGATCAACTAGACAGACACCAAATAGGGAAATAAAAGCACTCACAGAATCCCTAAATCAAATGGACCTAATAGACGTCTACAGAATGTTTCACCCAAACTCAAAAGAGTACACCTTCTTTTCAGTACCACATGGAACCTTTTCCAAAATAGAGCATATAGTGGGTCACAAAGCAAGCCTCAACAGATACAAAAGGATTGAAATAATCCCTTGTATACTATCTGACCACCATGGACTAAAGCTAGACAGAAACAACAAAAAGCTGACAAGCACATGGAAACTGAACAACTTACTACTCAATGACAGCTGGGTTAAGGAAGAAATAAAGAAAGAAATTAAAGTCTTCCTAGAATTCAATGAAAAGGAAGGCACAACATACCCAAATTTATGGGACACATTGAAAGCAGTGCTCAGAGGAAAATTTATAGCACTAAGTGCCTGCAAGAAGAAATTCGTAACATCACATACAAACAACTTAATGGCCCAACTGAAAACCCTAGAAAAAAAAGAAGCAGATACACCCAAGAGGAGCAGACGGCTGGAAATAATCAAACTAAGGGCTGAAATCAATCAACTAGAAACAAATAAAACTATCCAAAGAATCAATGAAACAAAAAGCTGGTTCTTTGAGAAAATCAACAAGATAGACAAACCCTTAGCCAAACTAACTAAAAAGCAGAGAGAAACTATCCAGATCAGCAAAATCAGAAATGAAAATGGGGACATAACCACAGACACTGAGGAAATGCAAACAATTATTAGGTCATACTACAAAACCCTATATGCCACAAAATTTGAAATCTAAATGAAATGGATAATTTTCTTGAAAGAGTCCATCTACCAAAACTAAGTCAAGATCAGGTAGAAAGACTGAATAGCCCTATATCTCCCAAGGAAATCGAAGCAGTCATTAACAGTCTCCCCTCCAAGAAAAGCCCTGGACCAGATGGCTTCAGTGCAGAATTCTACAAGACCTTCAAAGAAGTGATAACTCCAATTCTCCTCAAGCTATTCCACAAAATAGAAACAGAAGGAACACTACCAAACTCATTCTATGAAGCCACAGTCACCTTAATACCTAAACCACACAAAGACCCAACAAAAAAAGAGAACTTCAGGCCTATCTCTCTTATGAACATTGACATAAAAATACTCAATAAAATACTTGCAAACCGAATCCAAGAACATATCAAAGGTATCATCCACCATGACCAAGTAGGCTTCATCCCAGGCATGCAAGGGTGGTTCAACATACGGAAATCCATCAATGTAATCCACTACATAAACAAACTGAAGGAGAAAAACCACATGATCATCTCCTTAGATGCCGAAAAAGCATTTGACAAAGTCCAACACCCATTCATGTTTAAAGTCTTGGAGAGATCAGGGATACAAGGCACATACCTAAAGATAGTAAAGGCAATATACAGCAAGCCTATAGCTAACATCAAACTCAATGGAGAGAAACTTAAATCAATGCACTGAAATCAGGGACAAGACAAGGCTGTCCATTGTCCCCATATCTCTTCAACATAGTACTTGAAGTCCTAGCCAGAGCAATAAGACAACTAAAGGAGATCAAGTGGCTACAAATCGGAAAGGAAGAGGTCAAAGTGTCACTATTTGCAGATGATATGATAGTATACATGAGCGACCCCAAAAATTTAACCAGAGAACTCCTTCAGCTGATAAACACCTTCAGCAAAGTGGCAGGATACAAAATCAACTCAAAAAAATCAGAAGCCCTCCTATATACCAAAGACAAAAAGGCTGAGAAAGAAATTAGGGAAACAACACCCTTCACAATAGCCACTAGTAACATAAAGTACATTGGTGTGACTCTAACCAAGCAAGTGAAAGACCTGTTTGAGAAAAACTTCAAGTCTCTGAAGAAAGAAATCAAAGAAGATATCAGAAGATGGAAAGATCTCCCGTGCTCATGGATTGGTAGGATTAACATTGTGAAAATGGCCATACTGCCAAAAGCAATCTACAGATTCAATGCAATTCCCATCAAAATACCAACTCAATTCTTTACAGACCTTGAAAAAAAGATTCTCAGCTTCATATGGAGAAACAAAAAACCCAGAATCTCCAAAACGATCCTGTACAACAACAGATCATCTGGAGATATCTCCATCCCTGATCTCAAGCTGTACTACAGGGCAACAGTAATAAAAACTGCATGGTTTTGGCATAGAAACAGAAAGGAGGATCAATGGAACCGCATAGAAGACCCAGAAATAAATCCACACACCTATGAATACTCGATATTTGACAAAGAAGCCAAATCCATTCAATGGAAAAAAGACAGCATCTTCAACAAATGGTGCTGGACCAACTGGATGTCTACATGCAGAAAAATGAAAATAGATCCGTATTTATCACCCTGCACAAAACTAAAGTCAAAGTGGATCAAGGACCTCAACATAAAACCAGATACTCTAAATCAATTGGAAAAGAAAGTGGGGAACAGCCTAGAACTCATTGGCACAGGAGACAACTTCCTGAACAGAACACCAACAGCACAGGCTCTAAGAGCAACAATCAATAAATGGGACCTCATGAAACTGAAAAGTTTCTGTAAAGCAAAGGATACTGTCATCAAAACAAAACGACTGCCTACAGATTGGGAAAGAATCTTCACTAACCCTTTATCTGACAGAGGACTAATATCCAGTATATACAAAGAACTAAAGAAGCTGAAAAGCAGCAAACCAAGTAATCCAATTAAAAAATGGGGAACAGAGCTAAACAGAGAATTCTCGACAGAGGAATATCGAAGGGCAGAAAAACACTTAAAGAAATGCTCATCCTCATTAGCCATCAGGGAAATGCAAATCAAAACGACCCTGAGATATCACCTTACACCCATCAGAATGGCCAAGATGAAAAACTCAAGCAATAACACATGCTGGAGAGGATGTGGAGAAAGGGGAACCCTCCTCCACTGCTGGTGGGAATGTAAACTGGTACAACCACTCTGGAAAGCTATCTGGCACTTTCTAAGACAATTAGGAATAGTGCTTCCTCAAGACCCAGCTATACCACTGCTAGGTATATACCCAAAGTTCGTTCAAGTACACAATAGGGATACTTGCTCAACCATGTTTATAGCAGCTTTATTTGTAATAGCCAGAACCTGGAAACAACCCAGATGTCCATCAACGGAGGAATGGGTACAGAAATTATGGTATTTTTACACAATGGAATACTACTCAGCAATCAAAAAGGAGGAAATCATGAAATTTGCAGGCAAATGGTGGGATCTAGAAAAGATCATTCTGAGTGAAATATCCCAGAAGGAGAAAGACAAACATGGGATATACTCACTTATATAGGCCTATAAGATATGATAAACATAATGAAATCTATACACCTAAAAAAGATAATCAATTGAGCGGACATGGGGTAAGATAATCAATCCTCGTTTAGAAAGACAGATGGGATGTGCATTGAACGTACGACAGGAGTCTACTGAGCGCATCTGAAAGACTCTAACTAGCAGTGTTTTCAAAGCAGATACAAAGACTCATGACCAAACCTTCGGCAGAGTACAGGGAATCATAAGAAAGAAGGGGAGTTAGTATGATGGGGAAAGAATAGGAGCTCCACAAGGACCAAATATATCTGGGCACAGGGTCTTTTCTGAGACTGACATTCAACCAAGGACCATGTATGGATATAACCTAGAACCTTCACTCAGATCTAGCCTGTGGTAGCTCAGTAACCAATTGGTTTCCCATAGTGAGGGGAACAAGGACTATTTCTAACAGGAACTCAATGACTGGCTCTTTGGCCTCCCCACCCCACAAGGGAGGAGCAGTCCTGTTAGGCCACAGAGGAGGGCTTTGCAGCCAGTCCTGAAGATACCTGATAAAACAGGATCAGATGAATGGGGAGGAGGTCCCCCCTATCAATGGACTTGGAAAGGGGCACGGTGGAGATGAGGGAGGGAGGGAGGGTGTGGGAGGGAATGAGGGATCGGGACACGGCTGGGATACAGAGTTAATAAAATGTAACTGATAAAAAAAATAATAATAAAATTAAAAAAACTTAAAAAATATAAAAAAAATAATAAAAACCTTAGGTAAATGGAAAGAGCTAGGAAAAAATCATCCTGAGTGAGGTAATTGAGACCCCCCCAAAAAAAAAACAAATGTGGTATGTATTCATTTATATGTAGATATTGGCTGTTAAGTCTTTGTTAAGCAAACTACAATCCATACAACCACTGAAGTTAGGGATAGAGTAAAGGAATAGAAGGGAGGGAGTGATCTTCCTAGGATGGAAAATGGAATGGGTAGTTATAAATAGGGAATGGCAGGGAACACAAACAGAAAGATCAAGTAGGGCGGATGGAAGAGGGGAGTGAGGGAAAGAATATGGAGAGAGTCAGCTAAAACTAAAGGCTATTTGAGGGGTTGTACGGAAAACCAACAGAGCATAAACATTCTAAAATATATTCATGCATGTAGGTGATCTGAATGAATTGCCAAATAATGGGGAGATGGGGCCCCAAGTGGATATTTCTTGTCACCAAATGAAGCTTCCAGTGCCAAAAGTAGATTATGTCTAATTTGTCAACAAATGGGTTCTATGAAAACCCCAAACAACACAGAATATTACCAAGGCTATTGTTTGAGCTCCACAATCTGACAGTGAGGTCAAATTGATGAATACAACACCTACAAAACTCATTGAACACAGAGAAGTCAGTCTCTGACACTGCCAAGAAACACACAAGACAGGCCAGAGACTTAGAGGAATCCAAATACTATGGTTCTGCTAAAGAAACCTAGCCATAAAATGGCTACGGGACTTGGGAGCTTCCAGCATTGAGAGAAAAAATGGACACAAGCCCACCCCCCTAACCAAATCAGAAGCTATCTACAATTGATTGCCACTTACAAATGAAAAACTAGTTAGTTTTCTCCAAGGGAGTCTCACTGGTTATATAAACAGCTATTAAAGCCAGGCCCCGGGTCCAGCAATAAAATGAACTCAGTAGCACCTTTGGGGTCCTTTGTCTCATAAGATTTTGACAAGAATTTTTTTATTATTAAATTTTTATTTTTTATATTAATTGTAGTTTATTAACTTTGTATCCCAGCTGTAGCCCCCTTGCTCATTCCTTCCCAATTCCACCCTCCCTCACTCATCTCTTCCCATGCCCCTCTCCAAGTCCACTGATAGGGGAGGTCTTCCTTCCCTTCCATCAGACCCTAGCCTATCAGGTCTCATCAGAACTGGCTGCATTGTCTTCCTCTGAAGCCTGGCAAGGCTGCTTCCCCCTCAAAGTTTTTTTTTTTAATTCAAGTTATTTGCATACATGTTATGGCTTGGGTTTTTAAGGGAATCTCTGCACACATGAGCATGCATATCTCTGCCTTCTTTTGTTTTGTTTCCTTATTAGTTTGTTTTTACTTAGTCCAGTCTGTTCTGGTTTCATTTTACCTTATTGAATGTTATTATTCTTCTTTAGATGCTCTCTGTTTTCTAACAAGAAATAGAAAGGATGTGTATTTTGATGAAAGTCAAGATTGGAGGAATCTCAGAGGCGTTGAGGGAGGATAAACCATGATCAGAATATATTACATGTGAAACATCTATTTTCTTTTTTTTTGAGATTTTTTTTAATTTTATTTTTTTCTTATCAGTTACATTTTATTAACTCTGTATCCCAGCCGTGTCCCGCTCCCTCATTCCCTCCCAATCTCACCCTCCCTCCCTCATCCCCACCCTGCCCCTTTCCAAGTCCACTGATAGGGGGGGAACTCCTCCCCATTCATCCGATCCTGTTTTATCAGGTATCTTCAGGAATGGCTGCAAAGCCCTCCTCTGTGGCCTAACAGAACTGCTCCTTCCTTGTGGGGTGGGGAGACCAAAGAACCAGTCATTGAGTTCCTGTTAGAAATAATCCTTGTTCCCCTCACTATTACTGAGCTACTACAGGCTACATCTGAGTGGAGGTTCTAGGTTATATCCATACATGGTCCTTGGTTGAATGTCAGTCTCAGAAAAGACCCTGTGCCCAGATATATTTGGTCCTTGTGGAGCTCCTATTCTTTCCCCATCATACTAACTCCCCTTCTTTCTTATGATTCCCTGTACTCTGCCGAAGGTTTGGTCATGAGTCTTTGTATCTGCTTTGAAAACACTGCTAGTTAGAGTCTTTCAGATGCGCTCAGTAGACTCCTGTCATACGTTCAATGCACATCCTATTTGTCTTTCTAAAAGAGGATTAGTCATCTTACCCCATGTCCGCTCTCTTGATTATCTTTTTTAGTATATAGATTTCATTATGTTTATCATATCTTATAGGTCTCTATAAGTGAGTATATCCCATGTTTGTCTTTCTCCTTCTGGGATATTTCACTCAGAATGATCTTTTCTAGATCCCACCATTTGCCTGCAAATTTCATGATTTCCTCCTTTTTTATTGCTGAGTAGTATTTCATTGTGTAAAAATACCACAATTTCTGTACCCATTCCTCCGTTGATGGACATCTGGGTTATTTCCAGGTTCTGGCTATTACAAGTAAAGCTGCTATAAACACGGTTGAGCAAGTATCCCTTTTGTGTATTTGAGCAAAGTTTGGGTATATACCTAGCAGTGGTATAGCTGGGTCTTGAGGAAGCACTATTCCTAATTGTCTTAGAAAGTGCCAGATAGCTTTCCAGAGTGGTTGTACCAGTGCTGGTCCAACTGGATGTCTACATGCAGAAAAATGAAAATAGATCCATACTCATCACCCTGCACAAAACTAAAGTCCAAGTGGATCAAAGACCTCAACATAAAACCAGATACTCTAAATCTGTTAGAAGAAACATCCATTTTTAATAAAAAGAAAAAAACAAAAATAAAGTTAAACTCAAGTCAAATATCTACCTGAAGCAACATGTTAAAGAAATTGTTGCCTAGAATTACCTAAAGTTCTCATCTTAAAAAAAAAGAGAGAGAAAGAAAGAAAGAAAGGAAGGAAGGAAGGAAGGAAGGAAGGAAGGAAGAAAGAAAGAAAGAAAGAAAGAAAGAAAGAAAGAAAGAAAGAAAGAAAGAAAGAAAGCTCCCTGCCAGATCAACCTGGGGCACCCTCAGCAGAGGTGAGCTACATCTCCAAGCTCTATAGCCCACATTCCTGATGAGGCCACAGGGACCCAGAAACATCCAGCTATTATTGAATGGCCACAGCATGAGGCCTGCTGCACCAGGAACATCCAGTCCAAGGCTTCCCACTGAAGGCCTGCTCCACAGGAACATCCACGTTAAGCTTACCTTCCTCATCTGCTCCACAGGAACATCCACGTTAAGCTTACCTTCCTCATCTGCTCCACAGGAACATCCACGTTAAGCTTACCTTCCTCATCTGCTCCACAGGAACATCCACGTTAAGCTTACCTTCCTCATACCTGCTATACCAGGAACCCAAGGACAACCAGGTGGCAAAAGGCCAGCATAAGAATGCAATCAACAAGAGCAATATGGGCAATATGGCATCTTCAGAGCACAGCTAGCCCTGGACACCCTAACACATCCAAAGCATCTTCAACCTAATCTTATGAAGATGATAGGGACCTTTAAAGAGGAAATAAGTAAATCCCTTAAAGACAAACAGGAAAATAAAGTCAAATAGGTAGAGGTCTTTAAAGAGGAAATGAATAAATCACTTAAAGAAAAACAAGATTAAACAGGTGAAGAGAAGGAATAAAACCATTCAAGACCTGAAAATGGAAGTACAGACAATAAAGAAAGCACAAGCTCAGGGAATCCTGGAGATGGAAAAACTAAGCAAGAGAACAGGAACAACAGAGGCAAGCATCACCAACAGAATACAAAAAACTGAAGAGAAAATCTCAGGCATAGAAGATTCAATAGAAGAAATTGATAAGTCAGTCAAAGAAAATGTTAAATCTAAAAAATTCCTGACACAAAACATCCAGGAAATCTGGGATATGGTGAAAAGACCTAACCTGAAGATAATAAGAATAGAAAAAGAACAGAACAACACAAGGACTACAAAATATTTTCTATAAAATCATAGAAAATTTCCCCAACCTAAGACAGAGATGCCTATAAACATACAAGAAGCGTACAGACCACCAATTAGATTGGACCAGAAAAGAAAATCCTCCGACCAAATAATAACCAAAACACTAAATCTACACAACAAAGAAAGAATATTAAAAGTTGCAAAGGAAAAGGGGCAAGTAACTTACAAATGCAGACCTATCAGAATTACACCAGACTTCCCAACAGAGGCTCTCAAAGCTAGAAGAGCCTGGACAGATGTCTTATAACCTCTAAGAGAATACAGATGCCAACCTAGAATAGTACACCCAGCAAAACTCTCAACCACCACAAGATATTCCAAGACAAAAACAAATTTAAATGATGTCTATCCACAGATTCAGCCATACAGAAAATACTAGAAGAAAAATTCCAAGCTAAAGAGGTTAGATATATCTAAGACAACACAGAAAATAATTAATTCCACACCAGAAAAAAAGGAAGCACACAGAAAAACACATACGCTAACACCACCAACATCCAAATAACACGAATTAATGATTATTGCTCATTAATGTATTTCCACATCAGTGGTCTCAGTTCCCAATAAAAAGACACAGGTTAACAGAATGGATGTGAAAGCAGGATCCATCATTCTGCTGCATATAAAAAACACACCTCACCAACAAAGTTAGAGATTATTTCAGAGTAAAAGGCTAGAAAAAGGTTTTCTAAGCAAATGGACCCAAGAAGCAAGCTGGAGTAGCCAGACTAGTATCTAATAAAAATGGACTTTCAACCAAAATTAATCAAAAGAAATGGGGAAGGACACTCATACTCATCAAAGAAAGTCAACCAAAATGAGGTTTCAATTCTGGACAAAACAAGAGCACCCACATTTGTTTTAAAAAAATTACTAAAGTGTAAGTCACACATCAATTTCCACACATTAATATTGGGAGACTTCAACACCCCACTCTCACCAAAAGACAGAATATTGAGAAAGAAACTAAACAGAGAAATAATTAAACTAACAGATACTGTAAATCAAATAGTCCTAGCAGATATCTACAGAACATGTCACCCAAACACAAAGAAATATACGTTCTTCTCTGCACCTCATGGAACCTTCTCCAAAACTGACCATATACTTTGTCACAAAGCAAGCCTCAACAAATACAAAAAAAAAAAAAAAAATCAAAAATAACCCCTTGTATCTTACCAAACCACAATGGATTAAAGCCGGATTTCAACAATAACAGAAAAAAAAACAAAACCTACAACCAAATGGAAACTGACAATGCTCTATTCAATGAACACTGAGTCATGGAGGAAAACAAAGAAATTAAATAATTTTTACAATCCAATAAAAATGAATAAAATCATATGCAAACTTATGGAACATAATGAAAGCAATACTAAGAGGGAAGTTCATAGCACTAAATGCCTTCATTAAAAAACTGGAGAGTTCTCATACTAACAATTTAAAAGCACACTTGAAAGCTCTAGAACATAAAGAAGCAAACACACCCAAGAAAAGTAGATGGCAGGAAGAAAAAGTTGAGGGAAGGAGCTAAAAATAATAAATTAGAAACAAAGAGAACAACAGAATAAATAAAACCAAGAGCTGGTTCTTTGAGAAAATCAGCATAATAAACAAACTCTAATCCAAACTAACCAAAAGGTAGAGAGACAGTATCCAAATTAACAAAATGAGAAATGAAAAGGGGGACATAACAACAGACAATGAGGAAATCCAAGGAATCATTAGATCTTGCCTCAAACACCTGCACTCCACAAAATTGGAAAATCTAAACAAAATGGACAATTTTCTTGATTGATACCATTTACTAACATTAAAACAAGATCAGGTCAAAAATTTAAGTAGACCTATAATCCCTAAATAAATAGAAGCAGTCATTAAAAGTATCCCAACAGAGAGAAGCCCAGGGCCAGATGGTTTTAGCTCAGAATTTCTACTAGACTTTCAAAGAAGAGCTAATACCAACACTCCTCAAACTCTTCCACAAAATAGAAACAGAAGGAACTTTGCCAAACTCATTCTGTTAAGCCACAGTCACCCTGATACCTAAACCACACAAAGACCCAACAAAGAAAGAGAATTTTAGACCAATTTCACTCATGAACATCGATTCAAAAACATTCAATAAAACACTCAGAAACCAAATCCAAGAGCACATCAACTACATCATCCACCATGATCAAATTGGCTTTATCCCAGGGATGCAGGAATGATTCAACATACAAAAATCCATCAGTGTAATCCACCACAAAAACAAACTGAAAGAAAAAAATCACATGTTCATTTCATTAGATCCAGAAAAGTCCTTCAACAAAGTCCAACACCTTTTCATGATAAAAGTCTTAGAGAGATCAGAGATACAAGGCCTATATATGAACATAATAAAAGCAATATACAGCAAGCCAATAGTCAACATAAAATTAAATGGAGTGAAATTCAAAGCAATTCCACTAAATTCAGGGACAAGGCTTCCCACTCTCTCCATATCTCTTTAATATAGTGCTTGAAGTCCTAGCTAGAGCAATAAGACAACTGAAGGAGATCAAGGAGTTATAAATTGGAAAAGAAAAAGTCTAAGTGTCATTATTCATGGATGATATGATCGTATATATAAGTGATCCCAAAAATTCTATCAGGGAATTCCTACAGCTGATAAAACCTTCAGCAAAGTGGCTGAATAGAAAATTAACTCTACTGTGGCCTGGTAAGGCTGCTCCCCCCCCCCCAGAGGGAGGTGATCAAAGAGCAGGCCAATCAGATTATGTCAGAGGCAGTCCCTCTTCACATTACTATGTAACCCAATTGGACTCTGAACTGCCCTGGGCTACATCTGTGCAGGGGTTCTAGGTTATCTCCATGAATAGTCCTTGGTTGGAGTATGAGTCTCTGGGAAGTTCCCTATGTTCAAATTTTCTTGTTCTGTTGCTCTCCTTGTGGAGACCCTGTCCTCTCCAGCTCTTACTATTTCCCAGTTCTTACCTAAAATTCCGTTCTCCTGCCCAACAGTTGCCCATCCGGCTCAGCATCTGCTTTGATAGTCTGAAGGGCAGAGGCTTTCAGAGGCCCTCTGTGATAGGTTCCTAGGTTGTTTCCTGTTTTCTTTTGATGTGAACTGACAGACTAAGATCAGAAAGGAGAGGAGAACCTCCCCTATTAGTGGACTTGGGGAGTGGCATGCAAGCAGAGGGAGGAGGGAGGGTGGGATTGGGAGGAGAGGAGGGAGGGGCTTATGGGAGGATGCAGAATGAATAAAGTGTAATTGATGAAAAAATTAAAAAAAAAGAATTTTACAGAGGCAAAAAAAAAACAGCAACATGATGTTATATTCCTAATAGAGTTGTTTCCAGAAATATTGTTTATAAAAGTAACTTTTAATTCACATGAAAAAAAAAAAGAAAATTAACTCAAAAAATCAGTAGACATCCAGTATACAAATGATAAACTGACCTAGAAAGAAATTAGGGAAACTACATCCTTCAAAATCACCACAAAAAAAAAAAAAAAAAAAAAAAAACATAAAATATCTCCATGTAACTCTAACCAAGCAAGTGAAAGACTTGTATGACAAGAACTTTAAGTCATTGAAGAAAGAAATTGAAGAAAGATATCATAAGATGAAAAGATCTCTCATGCTCATGTATCAGCAAGATTAACATAGTAAAACAGCCAAGTGGATCAAAGACCTCAACATAAAACCAGATATACTAAACCTAATAAAAGGGAAAGTGGGAAATAGCATTAAACTCATTGGTACAGGAGACAACTTTCTGAACCAAATACCAACAGCTTAGGAACTAAGATAGACAATTAATAAATGGAACTCCATGAACTGAAAAGCTTCGGCAAGGCAAAGGATATTGCCAATAGGACAAAATGGCAGCCTATAGAATGGGAAAAGATCTTCACCAAGCCTACATCCTACAGAGGTCTAGTATCCAAAATATATAAGGAACTCAAAAAATTAAACACCAACAAAACAAATAACCCAATTAAAAATTGGGGTACAGAGCTAAACAGAGAATCCTCAACAGAGGAATCTTGAATGGCCAAGAAGCACTGAAAGAAATGTCCTTAGTCATCAGAAAAATACAAATCAGAATGACTCTGAGATTTTAATCGTATACCCATCAGAATGGCTAAGATCAACAACTCAAGTGATAGCACATGCTGGTAAGGATGTGGAGCAAGGGGAACAATCCTTCATTGCTTTTGGGAGTGAAAACTTGTATAACTATTATGGAAATTAATCTGGAGGTTTCTCTTGAAATTGAGAATAGGTCTACCTCAAGACCAGCTATACCACTCTGGGGCCGAAAGATGCTCAAGTACACAAGAAGGACACTTGCTCAACTATGTTCATAGCAGCTTTATTTGTAATAGCCAGAATCTGGAAACAACCTAGATGTCCCTCAGCTGAAGAATGGATAAAGAAAATGTGGTACATTTACAAAATGGAATACTACTCAGCTATTAAAAATAAAAATGTTGTGCAATTTGCAGGCAAATGGGTGGAACTAGAAAAGATAATCCTGAGTGCGGTAACCCAGACCCAGAAAGACATGCATGGTATGTACTCACTTATAAGTGATTATTAGCCATAAATTACACTTATGAGTGGATATTAACTATGCTATAATCCACAGACCCAAAGAAGCCAAAGAAGACCCAAAGGAGGCTGCCTGAATCTCAGAAGGGGAAATAAAAGAGTGATCTGAAGTAGATGGAGTGATGGAACTGGGTAGAGGAGGGGTGGGGAAAGATAATGGGGTACAATCAGGTATGAGAAGGGAAGAATGGAGATGGGGAAACTAGGAGAGAGAATGGAAATTGGTTGCATGGGAGGCATTCCTGGGGCAGGGAGGCTCCTGGGAGTCTATGGGGTGACCCTAACTGAACCTTCTAACAGCAGGGGATACGGAGCCTGAAATTGCTAACTCCTGTAGCTAGGTGAGACTTGAGGGGAAGGGGATGCCAACCCACCCGTAAAACCTCCAACCCAAAATTTGTCTCACCTACAAAAAGTGTAAGAATAAAATGGAGCAGAATTGAAGGAATGGCAAACCAATGACTGGCCCAACTTGAGACCCATCCCATGGGAGAGAGTCAACCCCTGTCACTATTAATGATACTCTGCTATGCTTGCTCGTAGACAGGAGCCCAGCATAATTGTCTTCCTGGAGGCTTCAGCCAGCAGCTGATGTAAACAGCCAAACAATAGGCCTAGCACGGGACTTTTGTAAAACAGTGGGAGAAAGGATTGAAGGAGCTGGAGGGGTCAAGGAAGGGCAAGAAGACCTACAGAGTAAACTAACCCCCATGGGACCTCACAGAGACTGAACCACTAACAGAAGAGCATGCATGGGCTGGACCCATACTTCCTACACATATGTAGCAGATATGCCGCTTGGTCATCATGTGGGTCCCCTAACAATGGGAGTAGGGGCTGTCTCTGATTCTGTTGTCTGCTTTTGGATCCCTTTCCCCTAGCTAGGCTGTTTTATCTGGCCTCAGTGGAAGAAGATTCATTTAGTCCTGCTGCGACTTGAAGTATCTGAGTGGGTTGGTACCCTGAGAAGGAGATGGGGGAATGGGGAAGAAAATGGGGTTTGAGGGTGGGACTGGGAGGAGAGGAGGGAGGGGGTTGGTATCAGGCTTTAAAGTGATTAAATAAATATAGAGAAATAAATATATATATGGAAGAAAAATTAAATAAAAATGAAAGAGAAAAAAGAAAATATTTGCTTCACAGTAGTCCATCACTCAAAAGCGGCTCCTCAAGGTTAACCTCACATTGGGAAGAGTATAAAACAATAGAGCAACAAATCCCAGCAAAGCTGACAGAACCTGTCACAAAGCACACCTACACATCAAGTGGCTGTTGGCTTACAAATGCCTTGATCAAATGAGCACAACTGAGTGAGTGACAGGCTAGAGATACTGCAGTTTGTCATGAGGCTGTATGACCTTAATAAAAGTCTTCATGTCTCTGTAAGCATGTAGCACAGTGTGTGGTATGAAGTAAGTAGATCACTGCCCCTGGGTCACAGACAAAGATACATTTTAATAAAACTAACTAAACCTCAGCCTTACCAAGTTATTTATTTCCTTACAATTTGGAGGGGAAAAAAAAAAAAAAACTCTTTTCCCAAAATCTCACAGGTTGTAGCAGCTACAAAAAAAAAAAAAAAAAAAAAAGTAGACACTTCTGCTTTGGCTGTAGGCTGCTTACAACAGCCATGTCCTCTTTTCAGCAGTCAAGTCTCTCAGCATCTCTGCCTCTGAACAGATAACACTGACCTCTCTGCCTTAGACATGGCCAATATTCCTTCTCCCCTCATGCCTGGCCAACAGAACAGTTTTCACTTCCCCTTGCCACATCTTTGAAGCTTACATGAGTCCAAGTGACTTTCCCTCAGTTCTATACATATGAAGACTCTTATTCACCCCCCTAGGCCTTGTCACTTCTCAGTGTCTCCACAGTGTGTCAAATCTACTCTTCTCCACCCAGGGCTCTCTTAATCCATCCCTAGCACAGTTGCCATGCTAATCAGCCAGAAGCAGCAAGGTGGTAATGAAAAATGTTGATGTCTTTTACACAAGACCAGCTCTACAAACACTCTGTGGTTAACTCAGAATATTTGTTTCATGTAATTTGTAAATTTTTCACTACTGGACTGAAATAATTCCTAGACACCAACTATAATTTACTGCTGTTAGTCCATTTTTTTATTACTGCATAATTAAAACCTACTGTTGAGTTGCCCTGTGAGGAAACATTGGCATTATACAGTGTGCATCTTAATTGGCCACACAGCCAGCATCCCTTTCCCAGAATCCCTGCTCCTCTGTAGTGATGTGTGTACATAATTCTCAAGAGTCCATTAAGTAGCTGCAAACCATAGCCTTTCAAAGGACCTCTACTCTGATTCCCCAGTGATGGAATGTACGGCAGTTTCAGGGTGGAGGACCATGACGTAAGGGCATGAGGGCTAGGGAACTTCAATGTGAGTGACAACAGAATGTAGAAAGGAAGCTTGGGTGACATCAGTGGTCTTTCTCCTCTGGATATATTCCCTGCAACCATAGGAGCTAATGAGTCTATTACGAAGCTAATGACACAAGTTCTTCCTTTTCTTACAGGAAAAGCACAGCAGTCTATAGCTCCATCCCTTTCTATAGCAACTGTTTAACAACTGCTTTACAAAAGAGAAGTTCAAAAACAAATAATACACGGTCACTGACCTCAATAAGCTCACATTGTAGTAGAATAAATGTTCGTATAAATAAATGTATGGCTCCTAATGACACTACAAGTGATGAGTAGTTCTTTGATAGGACGTTACAGTGCTTTGAATGAGAATGTCCCCCACAGACTCAAATATTTGAACACTTGATCCGTAGTTGGTGAAGTTGTAGAACCTTTGGTAGAAGGGAAACACATCACTGGGGGGGTGTGGATGTTTACAGTTTGGCCCCATTTCCTGCTTGCTCTCTGCTTCTTGCTTTCATTTGAAAGTAAGCGCTTTCAGCCTCTTATTTCATGTTTGCTACTCAGTGCTATGCCTTCCTGCTGTGAGGTACTCTTATCCCTCTGGAACCATAAGCCCAAATAAACTCTTCCATAAGATGTGTTTAGTCAGGATGTTTTATCACAACAACAGAAAATTAACTAATACAGATGGAATGGAGATGAATCTTAGAATCAGAGAAATGATAATTCAAATCTCACTTTTGCAATGTGTCCAGATCCATTGCAGATTCCTCTCCTTTAGAACAGCAATCTCATTGAAAAACTCCAGCTTCTTTCTCTAACAATAGCAGTAAAACGCTCCCCTGCAGGAAGGATCAATGACTGCAAATAGAGATGTCTACTGAAAGGACCTAGATGGTGCTGTGGTCCTCTCCGTTCAGATCCTCACTTTGGGAAGGTACAGTGAAAGAATCGGGTGAGTAGATTGTAAATGGCATGTCAAGCCCCTGGCAGAGTGAAGTCTGTTAAAGGCATTTGATAAATAGTAGTTATCATAGTTGACAGTACTATGGAAAACGCCAGCTTCTGGTGTTCCTGCTACTTAAATAACTCCAGACTTTACTTCTCTCTGAGTGTCATCAGTTTTCCAAAGAATTTATTCCTACAACATGAAGCTGCTCTGTTTTAGCTCCTCCTTGAGCACATACAGCTCCATACATTGGGGAAAAAAATCTTGTGTCTTGGGCACAGACAATGGATGGCACCTGTACCCACATCTCCACATCCTCTCTGTAGATTCCTGACCAGCACTTGTCCATAGCTTCATTACACATAGAGCTAGCTCCTGCCATCTGTCACTCTTGCCTCTTGATTATGGACATTCTGTCCCTGTCCTAGGTTTTCCATGCCAACCGGAGCTGCTTTTGCTGATCCATCTAAAGAGCTGCACCACCCACTCAGTACATAGAATTGCTCTCTGTGCTTTTCTATTTGTCCCTCTGAAAACTGTAATCAGGCTGAGTTTTACATATAATTTTGTGGTGACACTCTCTAAACCTTCAGAATGGCTCTCTTCCCATCACCTCTGAGAAAAGTCCAACCCTGCGCATGGCCTTGGCAATCCTTTGAGTCTCACCCTTCACTCTCTTCTCCAGGCTCTCTTTGCACCAGCCCCATCTATGCATCTGGGGCTGCATGAGTCCTATGCTCTGTTTTCCCTTCACCAGCCCCTGCTGTGCAGAATGCTGCCCACCAATCCTCCACAGGCTTCACTCACCTTCACTCTGCTTCTTAGCCCTTTCTTAATCCTCAAACAAAATCATGACCCTCTTGCTCATGTCACTCTTGCTCACAATATACTGGTCTTTTCCTTCAAAAGATTAATTACAATTATGAACTTTGTTTCTTTATGTATTTGCCTATCATTGAGAACAAGAGAAAGAAACTTGTTCTAAAACCCACCATTTTGTTTTCAGACTGCATTTTCTCATAGGGGAAAACTAAGTTCACATTCCCAGGCCCAGGAACAAACTCCTATACCGATTGGTGAAAAATGTAACAATAACTTGGCACAGATGTTTGTCTTCTGCAAGCTTAAATATTCTGTAATATTCTGGCTCAGGGTCGAAGTTCAGCTTCCAAATCCATTCTGTGGCCCTGATCAATCAGTAGCGGCTTGATTACAATAAATGTCACCTGCATTGACTTGGTGTTTGTGTTATACTGGATTTAAGCAGATTCCATAGCACATATTTTACCTAATGACCTTCCTTCCCTTTCAGAAAAGATGTATCATAAGTGTCAGAAACATATTTCTATGGAAAGATGCACAAGAGAAAACCATAACAATTCTATTCAATCAAAGTTTTACATTATGTGGCGCCTTCAAAAATGAAGACAGAAAAGACCCAAAGGAGAATACTACTAAGCCTACATTTAGTGTATCATGGAAAACTACATAGAAATGATGAGGTGCAGCTGTTAAGAGCATTTTCTGGGAAATTGTAAGAACTGGAGTTCAAATCCAAGAAACAATATAACAAGTCCTGTGCATAACTGTAATCCTAGCCCCAAAACAGGTAGAGATGGGAGGATCCCCAGAGCTTGCTGACTTCCAGCCTAGTTGAGAAAACAACAGGGAGAAATTCTGCTTCAAAGGAATAGATGGAGAGAGAGGAAGATGCTCAGTGCCCTCTTCTGGCCTGTGACATGCGCACACACACACACACACACACACACACGGAGAAAGAGTGGGCTAATATAGAAGACTAAAGGGAGAAATCAGATTATTTTTTGGTCCCACCATACACATCTTCATCCCTGAGCATGGGACAGGATGAATTCTGAAATAACCCATTCTGAAATGATCCAAATTCAGGCCAGATAGATCAAGGAATTTCCTTGTAGTGAGATTTTATATATAAAGAAGGTTAGACAACATTCTTAGATTAACTAACTGGGTTTAAGGGAATGAGGTCCTGGTTACTCTGACTCCTCTTGTAGGAAGGAATTCTCATTTTCGTGGCCTATCATGACATAGAGAAGGTATCAGGAGAAAGTAAGATGGGAGGTCACAAAGAGACCTTGCTACTGAGGCCATTCCAATAGTCTTCAGCTCAAAGTATTCAGCCAAAGTATTCAGGGTCATAATGTGGAATCTTGTTTTCTGAGTCTAGATTCTGAATTCCCCAAAGATGAGACTCTCACGCCTAGCTGACAACCCTAAGCTCTGCACAAGTGTGTCTGCTGCAGAGGCCTCCATGAAGGTCTCCTGAAGCCTCACCGCCCTCTCCCTCTGCCTGCAGTGACCCTACTGTTCAATGCAGTGTAAGACAGTGCTCCCTAGAATTCTGTTTGTATTTCAGTGTATGAGCAAATGACATGGGGTTATACACGGTGTCTTGTTGCATCAAAGCTTTTTCCCGCTTTTCCTGTCCAGGTCAAAGAATAGTTCTTAAATGTAAAGAGGTCCTGATCCCATGCATAGAAAATATTAACAGACCTGCTTTGGGACAATCTTGTGGCCAGACCAACAGAAGCTCCTTTCTGAAAGGGGTTCATAGTGAAGACTAGAATGAACATATACCAAAGGAGCTTACTCAGACATCCAGCAGAAATGGAGAGATCATAGACAAGAGGGGTGATGGTATAGATGATGTTAGATTTAAAGGAGACACAGCTTACAAGATTTGGGAGTGAGACAACAAGTCAAGAGAAGTAAGGTGTTAGGCGCGGATCCTAGGAATCTGGCTTGCAAAATTGAATGGGTGATGGACACAGCCACAGAGGTGAAGCACCATGAGACAGGGCTCTCTGGGGCAGTATGAAATGAAGCCAGAAAAAAAAGGAAGTTGGGCTCTCATGTATGAACCAAAGGATCCTGGTGTTTTCTCCTCAGAGAAGCCTTCTGACCCGAATACTATGGTAGGAAGGTGGGTACCCTCATGTGTAGCTCTACAAGGCAGTGGTGTGAGGAGGACAGAGACTCAGTCTGCTCTTTCTTCCCAGATTCTTTTCCACCTCTGACTTTCTCTGAGACCAGCAAGGAGAATGAAGATAAGGTTCTACAGAGATAGTCCACTGAAGCAGAGAATTCACCGCGGTTTCAAATGGCAAAAACCATTCTCCCTGTGTACAAGTGGATTATCACATGAACAGTTAACGGCTTTGAACGTTACTTCCTGCTACGTTCACATACGATGTCTGTTGCCTTCAAGGAGAGGGATTTTAACCCAAGACTGCATGGCGCTAAGGCAGAACTTTTCCCCGAGCTTTAGTGAATTTCTTTGACCCCGCCACACAGCTGACCTCCCACAAGCAAAGCAAGCGTTTCCCAGGTGGTTAAACACACCGGCGGTGAGGCCTTTGACCGCACAATAGAATAAAGTAATTGGCCTCCACAGAGATCAAAACCACAACCTTGTCCTTATTTGATCGTCAGGTCGCTGAAGTGCTTAAGGCAGACAAACCCTCGCCATCACCAGGCTGAAAAACATTTTATTTCCCTTCATATTTGGAGGGTTGCTGATCTATGAAAACATGCTCAGCCTTTCTAAATAAGCCGCTGGATAGAATGGAAGCAAGTGATGTTCCTATAAATTATCAAACGGAAAAGCTCTTACAAGATCAGCCGAGGGCTCAAGCGATGGCAGGTACCAGGTCCTGGAATCAGCCTTGGAGATGAGCAAAAACAGCCCTGGCGCTGGTCCTCGGGTCTGGGCTGCCTCTCAGCCTAGCCACGTGCTGTCATTGCCACCTGCTGGACGAGCAGCGCATATGTTTCTGCCTCCCTTACTCGGAGCTCCTCCCTCATCTTGATTTTCCTCTGTCTTCTGGGGGGCGGGCGGGAATTATGCTATCCGTACACAGGCTCTTCTGGAGGGTCCCATGCTAAAGAAAGGCAGGTAGGAACTCATGCACACCCTGAGATCGCTGTGTGAGGAGCAAGAGGACGGGGGCTGAGGAAAGGAGTCCCGAGAGCCACTCCTGGAAGCACCTCCCACACCCCAGATTCCAACAGTCCCCATTCCTGACCCCCAAGGCTTTAGGACCACTGTCTGTGAAACAGAAGCCTCTCGAAATCCCTTTTTATAGGCCAGGTACACGCCCCCCTTGTGATTCCTCCCTTATAAGCACAGTTTGTGTGTCTCAGGGCAGCCAGGTTTTCTGCTTGGGAACAAAAAGCCTTCACTTCACACGACCACAAGCAGCAGGCTCTCTTCTTGAAAGAATGTCATGGAAATAAGTCCCCCATGCTAGAGCACTTTAAAAATTAAGGGCTTAACTGGACCTGCTGAGCGAGAGCCCAGCCTCCCATACCCATCAGCCATCACGCCTTCTAGACAAATATTTCTCAACCTGTGGGTCGCCACCATGGGAAAGCAGATATTTACAGTGGCAATTTTACAGCTGTGAAGTAACAACGAAAATAATTTTATGGTTGGGGGTCACCACAACACAAAGAACTGTATTAAAGGGTCACAGCATTAAGAAGGTTGAGAACCACACTGTTTTTGTTTTATTTCATTCGCCTCCGTGTCTTACTCTGTAGATACAGCCCATTGGACAAGGGGGGATTTACAAACAAGATAAAGACACTAGTCCTGGTTTCAGGCTGGAATAGAAAGAGGGGCTGCTGGCTGCAGGGCGGTGGTGTCACACACCTTTAATCCCAGCACTGCAGAGGCAGGGCCAGGCCCATCTCTGAGTTCAAGGCCAGCCTGGTCTACGGAGTTCCAGGACAGCCAGAGCTACACAATGAAACCCTGTCTCGGAAAAAAATAAAATAAAATAAAAAATATAAAGAAACAAAAAAAGGAGAGAAAGAGACAGAAAGGGAGGGAGGGAGAGAAAAAAGAAAAGAAAGATGGGCTAGAGAGAAATGTTGGTTAAAGGAAAATAAAAATCGTACTTTTATGAGGGTCCATTTGTCAACTGTTGACTGTAATTCCTGAGCTAATGGAGCCCTAGACAGAAGAGTCTTCCCTTACACCTGTGTCTTGTAGGATACTGCCTACGGTTTCTCCTGGCACCTTCAGTGTCAGCGCTGGTTTTTGTACAGGTTCTAGTGGGTCTAATTTTGTTCTTGTACATGCAGATACCTGGTTTTGTTAGCATTGTTGATGATGCTTTCTTTTCCCAATGCGTGGCTTTTGACAACTTGGTAAAATGCAGTCGGCTGCAGCTGCGTGCAGTCAGTTTGGGTGGTGTTGTTGTCATTATTCCACCGGTCTAAATGTCTGTTCTGTGCCAATATCATGCCGTTTTTATTATTCTAGCTCTATGAGAAATCTGGAATGGTAACTCCTCTACATTGTCTGTTTTTCTCAGTATTGCTTTGGCTACCGTTTCTTTCGTGGTTCATTGTGAATTTACCATGCTTTTTTCTAGTTCCGTCATGAATGTGGGGATTTTGGTTGAGACTGCATTGAATCTGTTCATTGATTTTGATGGAATGGCTGTTTCTACAGTATTAATTCTACAAGACCGTGAGAAGTCTAGAATCTTCCTCAATCTCTTTCTTCAGAGACTTGATGGTTTTAGAATATAAAAGTGTTACACTTTGAAGCTGAAACAGCCCATGAAGGTCATTATGGTTTTATGTACACTTGGTCACTAGCCTTTGGCACTGTTGGAAGTTAGTGGTATGATTAAGAAGTAGGGCCCTGCATGCGGGTTGATGCCCCAGGTCCCGCCTCTGAGAAAAAGGTATCAGACAGGTCTGATGCTCTTTGGGTGGATGACACCTAAATGAACATCGGTACAAAGTCCCAATTTATTTCTAATATCAGAGATCAGACCTCTACTCTTGCCTGATGCGTCTAAAACAAAAAGGGGGAACTGTAGAGAGCTGCGTAAGGCAGCGCCTTAAAGATGGAGCTGGTTTCCGCCTTCCACCTTCCCAATGGTGAGTGCTCTCTGTCACAAACAACTCCATATTTGGCTAAGGCTGAGGATCTGGCTTGCTTTCATGTATGTGGACCTATCTGCATTGCCCACGTGGCACGCTGGGGTTGGCTACCCAGAGGCTATTTAAGCTGTGGGCTGGCTTTCCCCAGGGTCAGAAGATTGTTCAAGGTTCCTGAATAAACTGCATTGAAAAAAAAAAAAAAAGAAGTAGGGCCCAGTGGAAGGAAGTTGGATCTTGGGGAACACATGTTAAAGAATAAATTCTAGAACTCAGTGCTCACTTTTTCCGGTCTTGGTTTTTGGTGTGTCTGTTTGCTTGTTGCCTTGTAAAGATAAACAGTTCTTTCCCCCAAAGCAAAGGAGCCCACTTGCCATGGACTAAAACTCCTGAAACCATGAGTGAAAAAATAAGCATTTCTTCATCTCTGGCATTTTGTCATAGCAACTGAGAACTAACTATTCCAGAAAGTCTTTAGAAATAATCAGACTTTATATAACCCAGTACCATGTACAATGACTATATACAGTTTAAAAATTAATATGAATAATTTAATTAAGGATTGGATATTGCCAGTCAGGTTGACAAAGGTAAAAGTAGCCCTATAATGAGCTCATTCCACTGTAGGGATGGTTCAGTCCCTTGCCTGCCATTCCCACGTCTCTCAGCAGTGTGAGCTTGAGTCGAGCACAGGCTGAGCTATCGTCATCTTTATAATCCCTTAAAAAGTCTTTTCAACTTCACATTTTTTCAGTGCTAAAGAGTGTTTTATAAAATTGTTGGTTTCAATGACTGCAGTTCAAAAGCATTCCCTGTGCTTCGTATCTTTACTTAAATATTTCAATGATAGTTGAAATAAACAATACTGAGTAAGACACTAAAAGAATTTGGAGCACAGCCCCCCTGAATAGAAAATGGAATAATGGCACGGCTGCATTTTGCTATTTCTGTTGGTTATACTTAAGACTAATTTCTAAGCCTACTTGAATAAGTGAGATTTGGCATAAACTTTGTAAAATACATGAAATAGAAAAAAGAATGAAAAGAACCAGAAAGCATCTCTTGATGCTGCACATACAAAAAATAATTAAATTCAAATATGTTTTGACATACCTCCAAAAAACAGCGAACAGGTTGTGCATATTCCTGTGGTTACACAGACTGTCAAAGCAGTAAAGAGATATAAAGCATTCCAAATAATCATTTCGGAGCCTGCATTACATAAACAAAACAAGCATAAAACAGAGACTCTCCTGTGCCCACATCCTCATTTGTGGCCAGTGAATAATGGGGTGCTCCGCACTCAGGCTTAGAATAAATATCTGCAGTGTTTACATCCTTCTCTCTCTGCCCCTCATTGCCCTCTGAGAGCCGGGCAGTAAATCCTAAAGTTATAGCTTGGCAAAAAGATTCGTAAAAACAAATTAGTGTCATTCTTCCATGAAAGATTTTGCCAGAACTAAAGCATACAGGGAAAAGGGGAAAGATGTACCTTCAAGAACATCTTTATTCATCCAACCAACACTGGAGCTTCTACCAGGTGCCAGGTGCTTTTCTGGGTGCAGAAATTATAAAGATAAACATGGCATGATCTCATATATGGAGGGAAATCTTTACCAAGGTCATAGACTTGACAAGGTGTCATTAAATACAGTTTTTAGAAGCATTCAAGAGGATAGCTTTTTATGAAAATCTCTTTAATAAAAAAAAAAAGAGGTCTATTTTGCTGGACTTTCCATGAAAATCTAACTACAGTGACAAAAGCCCCAGGCCAACTCATCTATTTTCTGCTACACTTGACACAGAATTATCTGTGCTTTCCAGAAATACTCTTCACCTACTCCAGGAATTTAAAATTATACAAAATGTTACATAAGCTGTTCATTGAGGGCAGAGTTTGAGTAAAACATTAGAATATAGAGAGGTTTTATAGCAAAGTATCATATAAGACAGAACGTGGCAAATATCCAGGGAATACACTTGCAGGTATGATGGAAAGTGATGTTTAGGGGGAAAGGAATCATGCAAGTTAAATTATTGTTTCATAAACTTCGCAGCCTAGACTCGGATGCTGATGCCTCCTAGGAACCCCATGAGAAAGGAAGGAAGAAAATGGATATAAGTGGGGAAGTGATTGAAAAACCAATCCAAAAAGAAGGGGGAGTTGAGAACAAGGCCCCAGCTGATATCCTAAGTCCACAAGGCAGCAAGAAGCTAAGTCACCATCAAGGTCCACAATCAGTGTGACATGGATTCTTCGCTTCATGTAGATATCCAAGCCATGTTGTTCTCACTAAGAGGGAACCCTACACACATTACAGGCTATGAAGAATGCTAAGCAGGATTGGACAGCCCAAGTTAGTCAAACTATCTGATATGAAACCAAAAAGAACCTTAGGAAAGGAGAAAGACACCAGTATTTTTGGTTCAAGTGCATGAGAAAAACAAATAGTCGTTGTCATTTTCAGTAACATCACCTACACCATCATCATCACTATCGATACCATTGCCATGCGCAATAGTGGCTACGGCGTCCTCATCATTTGCCAGGCATTGTTCCCAGCATTCTATGTATTATTAACTCATTTAAACCATAGCAACTCTATTACTATCTTCCTTACAGATAAGGCAACTGAGACACATGAGGACTTGGTCATTGCTCCAAGATCAACCTAAAATGTGGCTGACCCTCTACAATATTTTCGTTAAGCTTGTATAATCGAGAACACCCATCGTCTTGACTGCACTGCCACATCCTCTCTCTTACCTCTCTGCTTGTATTCCATGGCTTCCCACCTCTGTTTTTGTCACTTAGATTGGCAACCAATACTTTTTCCCTGGCAGCAAAATTCTACCACTTGTATTATGAAACCAAGAGAAGTATAAGCCAGGGCAGGGCTGTGAACGAATTGTGAGTTGAAGTAAGACCACCATCAAATCCACTTCTCTCTTTTCTTGGCCAAAAATGCAAAAAGATCATAGCAACAGAAGTAAGAGGGTTTGGGAGCTGATGAGCTAATGTTTTAACTTTGTTGCTGAACATAGTACACTCGTCCAAGACTGTCAGCTACTTACCCTCCTTCATACAAGGAGTACCCAGAGAGACTGCCACCTCGAACTGCCACAGACTGAGTGGCATAAAGAAAAGAAATGTGTTTCCTACTGGTCTGGAAGCTGTAATTCCAAGATCAAGATATCAGCAGGTTTGAATTATCCTAAGGCCTCCCTCTTTTCTTTGTCATCACATGTTCTTTCCTATTTGTGTATAATAACTTTAAAATAACCCCTTCATCTTCCCAAAACAGCAGTCCTGCCAGATTAAGGAATAGCCCCATGATGTCATTTAATCCTAATTTTCTTCTTAAATATCTTATTTCTAAATTCAATTGCAGTGGAAGCTATTATCTCAACATATAAACTAATGGGAACACAATTCTGTCCATAACAATGAAGTTAAGCCCATTAGCAACAGAGCCTGTAACTCTAAAACTGCCATCCAGGAATGGCTGATGGCTCCTCTATGCAGAAACCCCTAAGCTTCCCCTCAGTTTTCAGCTATCCTCAAATCAATCATTGCACCTATGAAGATCTGTTCCTCTGTCTTTTTGGTCTGCTATGTTCCAAAGACCTCAAGGATTTCACCCTTGTGAAAGATGATGATACAAAATGAAGTTACTTAAGCCATACCCAACTACATCAGAGTTAAGAGGTGATAGGTCACACATAGAATTTTCCAAGGCCAACTTGCAATCCAAGTTGAAAACTACATTGACCTAGCTGTAACTGTAAGATTACAACCCTTTCTTAGTAAATACTGACACTCACCAATTCCAATAAACTGCTGCCAGCACCATGAACTTGCCTTCAACGCATCCTGCATGATGTCATTCCTCTGTTCCTTTGTTTTCTGGAGAACATCATGGCTTGTACATCCTGAGTGCCAATTCTTCTATGTTATTCTCGAGTTCACTCTGTTCAGAGATTCATTTTTCTGGCACATTGATAGTTAGAGGCCACAGAAACAGCCTGAACTCTCCATTACTCCTCTTCACATCCTAGTATTAATACACACATATATGTGTTGCATGACATTATGATTTACCAATTATTGTACAAGGAATGACTATCTTAATCCAGTTCCACTTAGTATAGACTGAATGGTATGTTTTATAATATAATACATAGATGTAGAGCCAAAAATGAGAAAAACTGTGGTCCCTAGACTTATAAAGCTTATAGTAGTTCATTGGGAGCATAGTCATTTCCATCTTCTCTAAAACATCTCCCTGACAACCAGCCAAAGGAAAAAAAAACTACCAAATCCATTTCTCTGTACAAAACAATACAAAAAAAATTGTACTGCTTGCAAATACCAAGTACATTTTTTCTTTATGCAATAAATGTCAACTTTTCCCTTAATAAGCTTTACTTTTACAAGCCTAGGAAGAGAACAGCAATCTGTTAATGCCATTTAATTGATTAAAATGGCACACTCTCAGGATTTTTTTTTTCAGCTTTCTCACATTTGCTTCTTCCCACAGGGTGCCTTCAAACCAGGCCGCAATGCTCTGTGGCTGGTCACACCAGGAGGTACGCATGAGGTACCCTGCAGCCCTCACTTGAAGTGCAAACAGATCAGCAAGGAATAGCCAGCTCTGTCTCAGCTTTCATCTGTCTGCAGATCTATCATTGAGCCTATGGAGGTCGGGAGACATAAATGGTGCCACCACTGGAGCTATCTGTTCCTTTGAATAGGAAAGTGAAACAGCCAACAAGTCTACACGATTTGACTTCCGGGGGCTGGAGCAGTACCTCAGTGGATAAGAGCACAGGCTGCTCTTCCAGACGACCGGGGATTCAAGACCCAGCACCCATATGGTGGCTCATCTGTAACTTCAGCCCCAGGGGATCCAACATCCTGTTCTAGCCTGTGTGCACCAGGTGTGCACATGATACACAAATAAATATAAAGATATATAATATAAATAAAATATTTTAAAAGATTTGAGCATAAAATCTTTTAACTCACAAAAAGTACTTCAGTCTTTTGGCTCGTTTTTCTCAGAAAATGTGAGCCATGGAATGCCGAACCGTGAGGAATGAGATGAGTTGTTCTCAACAGCTCAACTGGTAACTGAGCCCAGTAACCAGCTCGAGACAGAAAAATCACAAAAGCAAGGATAATCTCTCTTTTTTTATTTATATGACTTTATTTTATTTTCCTTCTTTATTTCTTTGCTTATTATATTTTATTCACTTTGTATCCCAGCTCTGTCCCCCTCTCTCCTCCCCTCCCAATCCTGCCCTCCCTTCCTCTTCTCTCCTGACCCTCCCCCAGTCCAGACTAACACATGCTGCCCCTGACACATTTGGGTCACTCAAATGGTAATCACTGTACATGTACAATGAACATATTGATGAAATTTTTTTTTAATGTTGGTTTTAAAAGAAAAAGAAGTGATCACACAGACTGGTGTTCACCGCAATTATTGGAAACAGAGGTCTAAAAAATAATCTGTGATATGTATGTATGTATGATGATGATGATGATGGTGTGTGAGTATGCACGCATGCATTGCATGTTTCTGTGAATGCAGATACGCACGTGGCATGGCGTACATGTGGAGGTTAGTGACAGTCTCCCATGATAGTCCTCGTGGTCTGCCTTGTCCACAACAGGGTCTCTTGCTTCCTGCTGCACTCTCCAGGCTAGTTGCCCTGTAAACTACTTCCCATCTCACTACAGACATGCTGGCGTTCTAGTGAGTGCTACTATGACTGGCTTGATGTGGCTTCTGGAGATCCAAACTCAGGTCCACACTTTTCCCACTGAAATCCCTCTGTAGTACAAAGACCAAAAAAAAAAAAAAAATTGACAGCCTCTGCTTTTTACTCTCAAGGAGAGAAGAAGGAATACTAGCAGCTATGAAGTCTAGATACACTTGAAGTGGAGGGGTACTCAATATTCCTTGAGCAGCCTTTTTCAATTGAATGATAAATGACAGCTCTTTTTAGCTTGAAGTTTCCAGGACAAGACCCAACACAATGGCCGCTTTCATAATATCTAAAGAAATTTTTGACTTCCAAATTATTGCTTTATAAAAAGCAGTTACTTTGATTATTATTGTTCCATACATGTCTATATATGTATGTGTATGCATAAAGTGATATAATTCTGCTTCATTTATAATCGTATTTTTTAATTCTTTATTAACTACACTTTATTCATTTTGTATCCCACCTGTAGTTCCCTCCCTCCTCCCATCCCAATCCCTCCCCTCCTCCCCACTCTGCACACATGCCCCGCCGCAAGTCCACTGATAGGGAGGTCTTCTTTTCCTTCCTTCTGATCTTAGTCTATCAGGTCTCATCAGGACTGGCTGCATGGTCTTCCTCTGTGGCCTGATAAGGCTGCTTCCCCCTCAGGGGAGGTGATCAAAGAGCAGACCAATCAGTTCATGTCAGAGACAGTCCCTGTTCCCATTACTACGGAAGCGACTTGGACACTGAACTGCCATCGGCTACATCTGTGCAGGGGTCCTAGGTTATCTCCATGCATGGTCCGTGGTTGGAGGATCAGTCTCAGGAAAAACCCCTGTACTCAGAATTTTTGGTTCTCTTGCTCTCTTTGTGGAGTTCCTGTCCTCTCCAGATATTACAATTTCCCAATTCTTTCATAAGATTCCCTGCATTATGCCCAAAGGTTGACCATAAGTCTCAGCATCTGCTTTAATAGTCTGCAGGGCAGAGCCTTTCAGAGGTCCTCTGTGGCAGGCTCCTGATTTGTTCCCTGTTTTCTCCTTCTGATGTCCATCCTCTTTGCCTTTCTGGATGGGGATTGAGCATTTTAGCAAGAGTCCTCCCTCTTGATTAATTTTTCTTTAGATGTACAGATTTTAGTAGGTTTATCCTATATTATATGTCCAGGTGAGTGAGTATATACCATGTGTGTCTTTCTGCTTCTGGGATAGCTCACTCAGGATGATCTTTTCTAGATCCCACCATTTACCTGCAAATTTCATGATATCCTTGTTTTTTATTGCTGAGTAATATTCCATTGTGTAGATGTACCACAATTTCTGTATAGATTCCTCCGTTGAGGGACATCGGGGTTGTTTACAGCTTCTGGCTATTACAAATAAAGCTGCTACAAACATGGTTGAGCAAATGTCCTTATTGTGTAATTGAGCCTCTTTTGGGTATATGCCTAGAAGTGGTATAGCTGAATCTTGAGGAAGCACTATTCATGATTGTCTGAGAAAGTGCCAGATTGATTTCCAAAGTGGTTGTACAAGTTTGCATTCTCACCAGCAGTGGAGGAAGGTTCCTCTCTCTCTACAACCTCTCCAGCATGTGTTGTCACTTGAGTTTTTGATCTTAGCCGTTCTGTTGGGTGTAAGGTGAAATCTCAGGGTCGTTTTTATTTGCATTTCCCTGATGACTAAGGACACTGAACATTTCTTTAAGTGTTTCTCTGCCATTCAATATTCCTTTATTGAGAATTCTTTGTTTAGCTCTGTTCCCAATTTTTTTTTCAATGCAATTTATTCAGGAACCTTGAACAATCATCTGACCCTGGGGAAAGCCAGCCCACAGCTTAAATAGCCTCTGGGTAGCCACCCCAGCGTGCCACGTGGGCAATGCAGATAGGTCCACATACATGGAAGCAAGCCAGATCCTCAGCCTTAGCCAATTGTGGAATTGTTTGTGACATAGAGCACCTGTTCCCAATTTTTTAATTGGGTTACTTGATTTGTTACTGTTTACCTTCTTGATTTCTTTATATATACTGGATATTAGTCCTCTGTCAGATATAGAGTTGGTGAAGATCTTTTCCCAATCCGCAGGCAGTCGTTTTGTTCTGACAACAGTGTCCTTTGCTTTACAGAAGCTTTTCAGTTTCATGAGGTCCCATTTATTGATTGTTGCTCTTAGAGACTGTGCTGTTGGTGTTCTGTTCAGGAAGTTGTCTCCTGTGCCAATGAGTTCAAGGCTCTTCCACACTTTTTCTTCTAAGCAGTTTAGTGTGTCTGGTTTTATATTGAGGTCTTTGATCCACTTGGACCTTAGTTTTGTGCAGGGTGATAAGCATGGATCTATTTGCATTTTTCTACATGTACACATCCAGTTAGACCAACCATTTGTTGAAGATGCTGTCTTTTGACCATTGAATGGTTTTGGCATCTTTGTCAAAAACAGGTGTCCATAAGTGTGTGGATTTATTTCAGGTTCTTGTTGATTTATTTCGGATTCCATTGATCTGCCAGTCTGTTTCTATACTAGTACCATCCAGTTTTTAGTATTGTTGCTCTATAGTATAGCTTGAGATCAGGGAGATCCAGAAGATCTTTTATTGTAGAGGATTGTTTTGGCAATTCTAGATTTCTTGTTGTTCCATATGAAGTGGAGAATTTTTCTTTCCTGGTCTGTAAAGAATTGTGTCGTTAACGGATGGGAATTGCATTGAATCTGCAGATTGCTTTTGGTAAGATGGCCATTTTTACTATATTAATCCTGCCAAGCCATGAGCATGGGAGATCTTTCCATCTTCTGATATCTTCTTCTAATTCTTTCTTCAGAGACTGGAAATTTTTTTCATACAAGTCTTTGACTTGCTTGGTTAGGTTCACACCAAGGTGCTTTATGTCCTTTGTGGCTATTGTGAAGGGTGTTGTTTCCCTAATTTCTTTCTTGGCCCTTTTGTCTTTTGTATACAGAAGGGGTACTGATTTTTTGAGTTAATTTTGTATCCAGCCACTTTGCTGAAGGTGTTCATCAGCTGTAGGAATGCCCTGGTAGAATTTTTAGGGTCACTCAGGTATACTATCATATCATCTGCAAATAGTGATAATTTGACTTCTTCCTTTCCAATTTGTATCCCCTTGATCTTTAATTGTCTTATTGCTCTAGCAAGGACTTCAAGAACAATGTTGAAGAGGTATGGAGAGAGTGGACAGCGTTGCCTTGTCCCTGATTTCAGTGGAACTGATTTAAGTTTCTCTCCATTGAATTCAATATTTGGCTATAGGCTTGCTGTATATATTGCCTTTACTATGTTCAGGTATGTGCCTTTTATCCCTGATCTCTCCAAGACTTTAAACATGAATGGATGTTGGATTTTGTCAAATGCTTTTTCAGCATCTAAGGATATGATCATGTGGTTTTTCTTCTTCAGTTTGTTTCTGTGGTAGATCACATTGATGGGTTTCCGTATATTGAACCACCCCTGCAAGCCTGGGATGAAGCCTACTTGGTCATAGTGGATGATATCTTTAGTGTGTTCTTGTATTCAGTTTGCAAGTATTTTGTTGAGTATTTTTGCATCAATGTTCATATGGGAGATTGGCCTGAAATTCTCTTTCTTTGTTGGGTCTTTGTGTGGTTTAGGTACCAAGGTGACTGTGGCTTCATAGAATAAGTTTGGTAGTGTTCCTTCTGTTTCTATTTTGTGGAATAGTTTGAAGAGTATTGGTGTTAGCTCTTCTTTTAAGGTCTGGTAGAATCCTGCACTGAAACCATCTGGTCCTGGGCTTTTTTGTTTGTTTGTTTTGTTTTGCATGGGAGACTTTTGAGAACAGCTTCTATTTCCTTGGGGGATATAGGACAATTTAATTGATTTACCTGGTCTTTATTCAGCTTTGGCATGTGGAATCGGTCAAGAAAATTGTCCATTTCATTTAGATTTTCAAATTTTGTGACATATAGGCTTTTGAAGTAAGACCTAATTATTGTTTGGATTTCTTCAGAGTCTGTGGTTATGTCCGCCTATTCATTTCTGATTTTGCTGATTTGGATAGTGTCTCTCTGCCTTTTTGTTAGTTTGGCTAAGGGTTTGTCTATCTTGTTGATTTTCTCAAAGAACCAGCTTTTATAATCATATTTTTAAGTGGTTATCATTTCCTATTAGCACAGCTTCTAAACAGTAGATGAATAGCCAGGAAAGGCTGGAAAGTGTACAGAATCCACTGAAAAACCTACGTTCCCGAGCCCTGCCACATAAGGAAGATGAAGAAAGGAGAGATTCAGATTCCAAACTGTTTGACTCACCTACAGAAAATTTATTTTTCATTTATCCAGCTCAATCAGTAAAGTCTAGATACATCACATAAGGCAGTCTTTATCTGAGAGCTGGTGAGATGGTAAAAGAGCTTGCCACTAAGGAAGACCTGAGCTGAATCCCAGGGAACTACATAGTTGAAAGAACTGACTCCCACACATTAACATCTGACTTTTAAATGCACCTTGTGCCTCTCTCCCTGTACATGTACGCACTAAAGAAATGAACAGACAGATAAGGCAAGAAGACCTTTGTATAGGTTCATTTCTTTTTGTTTTATGTGCATGATTGTTTTACCTATAGGTATGTATGTGTTCCGCGTGCATGCCTGGTGCTCACACAGGGTAGAAGAGGGCATCAGATCTCTCCTGGAACTGGTGTTCCCAAATAGAACTGGGTTCTAGAAAATGAACCCAGGTACTTTGCAAGGGCAGCCAGTGATCTTTTTTAAATTTTTTTTATTAATTATACTTTATTCACTTTGTACCCCCCCGTAGTTCCCTCTCTCCTCCCCTCCCAATTCCTCCCTCCCTCCCCCTTCTCCTACCAGGTTCACTGGTAGGGGAGGTCTTCTTTTCCTTCCTTTTGATACTAGTCTATTAGGTCTCATCAGGATTTTTTGCATTGTCTTCCTCTGTGGCCTGGTAAGGCTGCTCCCCCCTCAGGGGGAGGTGATCAAAGAGCAGGTCAATCAGTTCATGTCAGAGACAGTCCCTGTTCCCATTACTATGGAACCCAGTTGGACACTGAACTGTCATGGGCTACATGTGTGCAGGGGTTCTAGGTTATCTCCATACATGCTACTTGTTTGGAGTATCAGTCTCAGGGAAGACCCTGTGCTCAGATTTTTTGGTCCTGTTGCTCTCCTTGTGGAGCTTCTGTCCTCTCTAGATCTTACTATTTCCCACTTCTTTCATAAGATTCCCTGCATTCTGCCCAAAGGTTGGCCATAAGTCTCAGCATCTGCATTGATAGTCTGCAAGGTAGAGGCTTTCATAGGCCCTCTGTGCCAGGCTCCTACCTTGGTGGGAACTAGAAAAGATCATGCTGAGTGAACTATCCCAGAAGCAGAAAGACACACACAGTATATACTCACTCATCTAGACATATAATATAGGATGGACCTACTAAAATCTGTACACCTAAAGAAACTAATCAAGAGGGAGGACTCTTGCTAAAATGCTCAATCCCCATCCAGAAAGGCAAAGAGGATGGACATCAGAAGAAGAAAACAGGGAACAAGTTAGGAGCAACCAGTGATGTTAACCACTGAGCCATCTCTCCAGCCCATCAAGCAAGAGGGCCTTAACCAGAGCATCAATAACTGAGATTGCCATGCAAATAACTTTTATATTTCAAAGCCCCAATGGGCAAGACTCAGCATGGCCAGATCAGAACTTTCTCTTAGGGGCTGGGGCTCAAGCTATTGTCCCAAACACACATAACCAAATAATCAGCTTCCACAACCACCTGAAAAGAGACCACAGCTCAGGATGGTGACCCTGTCTTCAGGGAGTTAAGGTTCTTTCAATGCCAGCAAGACTGAGGGGTGAATAAGGATCATAAAATAAACAGATGTGTGGTCTTGATGTTTTTAAGTTTCTTAGAAATCTAGACATCAAACAACTAACATCTATCTGATAGTTCTAATTTAAATGTATAATTGAATAATTGATTTCTAGACTTACAAGTTTTAAGTTAAAATGCATAAATGGTTTGCTTGTGTTTGTACATATGATTAGAATATATAAAAGAAATTGACATGTACAATATTTGAAATTCTATTTAGTGAATAAACTACAGTTTGAGTACCTAGAGATAAATGACTCGTTCCAAGCACTTAGTTCTTAGGAAAAGCAAAACTGTTAATGTTTAAAATACATAAAGAACTGTAATTAGTCATATTAATTGCTGAGCTCTTAAACTGATAATCAGTTTGCTAGATTTATAAACAGAATTGCTATTATAACCTGATTTAGTGGCTCAACTAAAAATATTTGAGTGTGGTATTTTTATACATCAAATTCTAATTTTAAAAAGAAAAACAACTGTAAATGTTTCCACTGCAAATGACACTACTGCCTTAGCTTTCTTGACTGTCTCCTTTGATTCTGGTCTGTCAGAGTTTAGTCTTCTAAAGAACAAAATCCTGATCCATAAAGAGCTAGCTTTTCAGAAGAATAAGAACTCATTGACATACTAAATGTGCATCTCTTTCCTTACTATATTTAATCTCCAGAAATAAAATCACAAAATAATAAAAAGTCAAGTTCAAATTAGCATCTGGTATTTCATTCTATTATCTAAAACCGTGACTACATACCATGTTGGCTTCACTCTCTTCACTAGGGTAAATTCCTCTTTCTTTAGTCCTCAGCTCTAAGACAATGGAGTTTGAGTTTTCTGTGTCTCTATCTGTATCAATCAAAATTTCGCAGAGGCTCTCTCCCTCTCTGTTGCAGCTACAAGGCTTTTCAGAAAAAATAAGACGTGGTGCTGGGGAGATGGCTGAGTGAGTAAACACACTTGCTGTGAAGCATAAGGCTCTGAGTTCAAACCCCCAGCACTTCCATGAAAAGCTGAGCGTGGTTGCACAAGCCTGCAACCCCAATGTTGGGACAGATGAAAACAAACAGATCCAAAGAACAGCCTAGCTGAAATGAAAGGGTGTGTGTGTGTACAGGGGTGTATGCACACACACATCCATGCACCACCGTCATACATATCCCCCAGAAGAATAAAAATGAAAGATTAATGCACATGGTTGCAGAATCTGTTGTAAATGTTTATATCCCCGGCCCTATAGAAACCAGACAGAGAAGATCAATCGAAAAGCTATAGAAATGGTAACATTCTGAAACAAGTTCCAGAGATATAATTTTAACATTCCTGAAACTAAGGAATGAAAAACAGTCAAGTAGATTATGTAAAACTGTAGCATGTACTAATTAAAAATTAAAATTGTAAGCAAAGATTATATACATATATCTAGAGTCACACAAGTTTATAGATCTAAAAACATTAGGAGAAGACAGGTGGAGAGAGCAGTATGTGAGCAGCCTTGTCATTCACGGCAAAGTTAAAATCATGTCACTATATGTTAGATATAGTAAATATACATTCTATATTGTAGTCAAGAAATATTGTCTATCATACATGACCTGGAATGCACCATCTGATATAATACCTGCCAGTCACATGTGGCTTGTGAGAAGAAAACACGTATTTTCACATTGGCATGGCTCACAAACTTGAAGCACATCACAGATTTTGAAAGGAATATAAAAATATAAACTCAGCAAAGAATTTAGGGGAATTGTGGGTTATAACAATAACAGATGTAATGTGTTAGATGTCATCTAAATTTGGTATATGTGTACCTTTTCGATGTGGCCACCAGATAATTTAAAATTGCTGATGTGGTTTACATTAAATTTCAATTATTCAGAACTATTTTAGGGTTTTGGCATTTGCATTGGAACTAAACATACAACTAAGGGTTGGCCTCAGAGAAACAAAACTAAAGAAAAAAATATGGGGCTGAAGGGGCGTGTGTGTGTGTGTGTGTGTGTGTGTGTGTGTGCAGTACCAAGCAGCAATCTGGGATTGGGAGATAGCAGCCGCCTTCATTATCTAGAACCTATGTTTTAGTGAAAGAGATGGGTAACAAACAAGCCAAAATAATTTCCAATGCAATTCTGTGACTTAGGTTTTTAGGGTTTTATATATATATATATAGAAAGAACACATATTGCTTGGATAGATTTTGTTGGACTCAGGGAAGAGGTAGCTATTTTAGGGATTTCTTCCTGAGGAAGTTATTTGGAGAGGAATCTTGGGCACTGGAAAGACACAGCTTTGAAAATCTGGGGGAACGAAGCTTCTGATGTCAGTGGACTGAGTATGTAAGAGCAACACAAAGGTTTGTGGGGCTGGAGAAGAGAGCATGAGGCTGCACGGACACAAGCGCTGCCCACCTCTGACCTCACCGTGCCCTGGAAGCATGAAGGAGGACTCTGAATCATATTCCAAGTACTACAGAACCCATCAGACGGGTTAGAACAAGAAATGAACTAACAGGACTTTGATTTAACGACCAATTTTCTTCTGGAATTATAAGTAGTAAGGCCAAATGAAAAAGATCTCATTTCCACTTTCAAGGTTAGTTAAGTAAGAATAATGAAATCAGAATTTTCCATCAAATGGAGAATTCATTATTCAGAATAAATGTGGGGTCACTGTGAATCAACAAAAAGATAACTATTCCTCGGACTCTGTCTGGCTTCATTGCTCAGTGACACTTGAAGGAGAATTTAGATTTCCTACTCAAAGTCTTCAAAGGAAACAAATACTTCCTTGCTGGGGCCTCTCTACTAACCAGCACTGCGGAAGATACTTGTTTCCCAGTCCTCAATATGTTCCTGTGAGAGTGGTAGGATGCCCGGTCCCATAATAGAAGAAATGAGCCCAAAATGTAAATGACTTGTGTATGATGTTTTCACGTGTGTTTATTCTGCACACACTGGTATGTACAGGCACTTGCATGTGCACGTGCCATGATGTACATACAGTAATCAGGGGACATGATATGGGCTCTTCAGGTTGTAGCTCCAGGGGATCTAACTCAGGTATTCAGGCTTGGAGGCAAGAGCGTTTGCAGCAATGCACAGTGACTGGCTGAGCCATCCTGCCAGCCCCTGTCTAAGATTTTTAAGCCAATAAATGACAGAGCTGGGATTTACACACAGCTTTTCTGATACAAAGCACCAAACTATTTTTTATAGCCCTCTTCTCAGACATAATAGGTTTCTTTAACATTTTAAAAGACAAATATCAAAATGAATAATCTACTTGGCGGTAAATAGTGGTAATTGCTGTCAGTTCACAACAGTCAATTATTAGAGATTTCAACAATGTAGGATAATTTGCTTGTAATTATGCAACTTGGTAGTGGCCAAGCTGGGATAATTATTAGATTTTCTCAAATGCTTCTATTGTTAGCCAATCCCCTCTTTGAAAATTCAAAAGTATAAAGCCATAAATTGAGCCTAAGCATGAATATGAATTTCCAAGTAATAAAGGTTAATTAAGCTGTAGAGATGCTTACCAAAAGATACAGAAACAAGAATAGTTGAAGAGTGATTTCAAAGCGCATACTGTGATTGTCGAGGAAGCAGCTCAGTGGGTGATGGACAGTGATGAGCCAGAAACCTGCTGCCATTCCAGGCCAGAGCATCAATTCTACTGATCACTCAAGATTCCTACACAGCAGTCATTACAAACTATGCTTTCAATTGAATGCACGTTTGCTTTTTGTTTCATTTGTGACTTCCCAATAAGATTTGTGCCATTGATGAGAATGTATCAAATATCACCCCAAAAAATAAACACACAAAAATGGTGTTTTATTAAGGTTTGGTATATGGTATTTTCCTAAAGTTTTTTTAATGTATTGTGTGTGGTTCACTCATTCAAGTCCATTGAGGCAATTTCAGTGAAATAGTATAGAGGAGAATTCTAATTGCAAACAACACATGTTTTAAGATTCATTGGGGAAAAAAAAAAAGTTTTTAGAATGTTTATTCTAGTATTTGAAAAGCGCGTTCCTTCTCGCACTGGCACCAGAGCACAGTGAAGCTCTAGAAATGCTGAGCCTTAAATGAGTTTTGAAAGGTTATTTTCTAATGTTCCACTCGCCTGACCTTATCATCTCATATTTCTTAAGTCTTTCTTCCTAACTATCACAGGCACAAAGCAATTTCCTTTAGAATTAATTTCATTGCTTTAAATTTGCCAACTTACCATGTTTTTTTTTTATTTCTTATTCCACTTCCAAAATTAAAATAACTGCATCAGGTAAACAAATATGCATTGCTTTTCCTCTTTAAATAAAAATTATAATGACTTTGATATTACGTGGGACAAAACTCAGTACATGGCCCCCAAAATAACTACAGGAAACAATGAGATATACAACCTTCCTGAACACCAAGGCAGAGGAAACTAAATTCATTAAATCCAGCAAGTCTCTACTGCAAAGAAAAAGCTCAAATGCACAATGAAAAGTACTAAGATGTCCTTTATAACATGACATTTAACATTTTACCCCAAAATTCATTTATCTGTATACTGGATAGTATATTTTAGATTTTGTGGGGTTTTTTTTTAACATTATAAGGGGAACCATGAAAACCTGCCACAGCAGGACAAACACAATGATGTTCTGCAGGGCATGCAAACTCCTGAATCTATGGCCTCAATTCCTTCCAAGACGCAGTTTTGTTAAAATTGGTGAAGATGAAGTTCTGGATATCCCCAGTGCCAAACTGTGTCCAAAGACTAACAATCCCCACTTCGTTAGAACTATGGTTAAATTTGGAGACAAGTATCATATATGTCAAGTTCAAAGACAACTGGGACACGTGGGATGGAGGATAAAAATGTAGGATGGTCCTGTTCTCAAATCTTTGGTGTCTCTACAGCAGTGGTTCTCAACCTTCCTAATGCTACGACCTTTTAATACAGTTGTTGTATTACACATGTTGTAATGACTCCGAACCATAAAATTATTTTCACTGCCCCTTCATTAACTATAATTTTACTACTGTTACGAATCATAATGTCAATAACTGCATTTCTGATGATCTTAAGTGACTCCTGTGAAAGGATCATTTTGACACCACTGCCATGGGGGTCACTACCTATAAGTTGAGATCCATTGCTCCAGAGTCACTCTGGAGAAAGGAAAACGTTAGCAGGCAATCTGATTCTGCCAACAGAACTGTGAGAAGTGTGCATAGAAGATCTTTAGACCTACCCTGGAGTCAGTTTTCAGGTTGTTTAATTGCCTGTACCCATACGAGTAATCGGCCTTTGCAGAGAGAGGGAGTCAGTAGCTAATTACAACTTTTATAATAAAATGTGCTGTGCCATGATGGATATGCTGTCTCTTCTGCTGATGAGAGCTCCTCTCCAAAAGGGATCAAACAGTGAAAGCACAACCATCAAATGAAACACCTGAAGGGCTTAGTCACACATAGTACCACCCAACACTGACTTCAAATTTCCATTCATTTAAATCTCCCTGCTGGTAAAGGAGGAGAGGGTTCGCTACATGGCTGTACATCCTTCTCTTTGCTATGAGAGTCCCTGCCTTAACAATTATGCGGGAACGGCAAATAACAGGCAAATCTTGCTTTTATACAACAAACCAAATGAGTGATCTCCTTCAGTGTTATTATTTTTTATCATATAAATAGAACTTAAATCATTTTCAGCTCAAAATAGCATTTGGTTTTCTACCTAATGGGATGTCAAAGATTATATAAAGTAGTGGATATTTTTCAGTGTAAGGAAGATGGCTCAGAAGTTAAGAACACTGGCTACTCTTCCAGGGGACCTGGGTTCTAGTCCCAGTACCCAAATAGCAGGTAATAACTCCAGTTCCAAGGAATCTGATGCCCTCCACAGGCTGCAAGCATGTATGTGATGTATGGATATATTTTCAGGCAAAACACCCATACCCATAAAATAGGCTTTTTTTTTAAAGAAATGGAAATTCTAAAAGGATAACATAAGTAGGCATGTTTTCAAAAAATATGCTTACATATCCACAATTATTGATTTAAAAAAAAAAAACAGGCATATAACTATAGCCAGGTTAAATCATTAGGATTTTAATGGTTAAACTAGGCTGGAGCTAGAAATGAGAGAAAATCTTGATCCAAAAGAGGAATGCTAGCAACCCCGGCAGGCTGGCAAACAGGCCTCGTTAACATGATTGGAGTGGATAGTTCCAGGAGGACAGAGCACAACCGTGAGTGTAAATTAGACTCCCTGTATCTTGCTGACTAAACTCTGCGTGCTGCAGTTTAAAATGCTTGTTTCTTATCTAGAAAAAATCTGCCTTTTGCTGTTAAAAGCAGGTTCCTGAGGGAAGTAGTGATCTTTCCCAAGGCAACTTGATTAATAGCCAGCTTCCAAATCTTACCTAAGAGACATACTGATGAAGCCAGCAGCACTGAGTAACTGTTTCCACAAATAATCTTGATATATATTTCCCTTCTCTTTGGAATTTTAGACAGGGGCACCCACAGCTGCTTTTCTGCCCCATAGCATCTGTACCTAATGCTATTTCACAAGTGATGCTTGCTGGCCACCACACACCTGGACACTGGGCAGAAAGGCATCTTGCTCCTGAGAAGCTCATGAAGAAAAACCATCTGCACAAGGCATAATACTTAACAAACAGGCATAACCTGTCAAATGAGACTGAAAAGCTTGCTCCCCGGAGGTCCCTCCCTTTCAGTAAAGTAAAACTGCAAGAATGACACTTTATTCTCCAATAGGCAGAGGTAGGCAAATGAGAGCTGATGGTGGCATGAGGACAATAATCCTCAGGCAGGGTAAAGGGAAAATGCTTCAAGAACAAAGCCTGATTTGCTGGCTGGCATTTCTGAATCCTAGAATAGGCATCAAGGTATTCACTTTGCGAAACTGTCCATGGCGTCATGGTGTTCATCAGACATTGCTAACATCTTTGTTTAGAATTCCTCTGCCTTTGACCTCAGCTGTTCTGATTCCTGTCTAACAAGCTTTCTTCATGCCTAACACATCTGTATGGGAAATAGTCCTGATTTTTACAGGGAATTACAGTGTGGTACATCCATTGCTTTCCTGTAAGAATATTCTACTTTCTTCCTAATAAGTCTTGAATCAGATAATTCATTGCACCACTGGAAGACAATGTCAGCTCATTTTCACCTTTTAAAGGGTCTTACAAATTGGAAGAGCCTGATGGTGACTTGAAAACTTAAAATAAGCTCTTAGATAAGAGCGGAAATCAGAAATGTAAATGAGAGGGCAAAGAAAATGGAGGAGAGAAAAATAACAATTCCTCTGAGTCAGGAATCAGGAAGCCTGCTTTAAAAAAAAAAAAAATCCGCACCTGGGCCCTGACTCCTAGACATGAAACCTTGGGCAATTCTTGACATCAGTATCATTGTAAGAGCTCGAATTTATAGTGTTTACATGAACTCAGCCCTTTACACAGCTTATCTACGTTAATCCTCAGAGCAACTTTCCAGCAAAATTCTATTATATCACTTTCCAGCCAGAGAAACCAATTCTGGAAACTTAATCAGCCCAAGGTTCTACAACTAATAGATCTCAGAGCCCAGGGTTTCCACCCACTGCAAAGGCACTGAACTGAAGTCCCCCACCCTTTCTGCAATAATGATCATCGTGCTTTCCAGGGTCCCTGGAAGGTGTTTTTAGCTTTTCTGCCACAATGACTTAATGGCACAATATTAAAAAAAAAAAAAAAAAAAAAAGAATTTACTTCCCCTGGGTCTAAGTAGCTTAAAGAGTCAGATTTTTGTTGTGTTTGGTGGAGAATTATCAACATCTTGGCTGATGTATGATAGCTTCACTGCAATGGTTGGCTGTGCTTCATGGCTTCTCAGCTGGACAGGCAAGGCTAAGCTGGTCCCAGTACAGATCAGAGAGCCTGAGAAAGAAAATGTGGAAGTCCTCCTGTGCCCTTGGGTTAGAGCCTGGCACAGTACTTACACTACATTCTATTATGTAAAATAAGCCACAAGGCCAGCCCAGATTGCAAATGTGCTATTGACTATAAAATCACATTGAAAATGGCACATATCCTGGGGAGAGTGAAGAATTGTGTTATTTTGCCATCTACCTTAGAATATATGTAGATAGGCTTTGTAAACTGCAAAGTACCATACCACTGGGTCCTTACTAAAGACCACTCTCACTGAAAAATGTCAGCCTCTACAGATTCAAGGACAGCTTGTTCTCATAGCTGTCATGTCTTCCAGCTGAGTTTATAGAAAGGAGTTAGACAATATCATATGTCAGGCTTTTCCTACGCAGTCTGAGTTCAGATGATGCTTCCCTTTGTTCCCCCAGGCTCTTGCCCTGAGAATCTAGCCACGCTTACATCTTACTAAATTAGAAATGCTCACCACCACCACCACCACCCCCAAAAAAAAAAAACTCAAGAAGAAAAAATGTCTCAGCTTGGTGTCACTTATGGCTGCCTTTCTGAAAACATTGATTCCATCATTTTTATTGAGGTATCATGCTTTCTTTTGAAAAATCAAATCCCAGGTTTATAGTTTACAACACTTCATAATTCCCCTCTACAGGTCCCTGGGAGACAAAGTCTGGAAGGGCATCAAGCTAGCCCCAGCATTTACACAAGGCCATGAAATTTAAAATGATTTGGGGGAAAAAATATGTAAAAAGAAACTTTAGAGATTACAACTTTTTTTGTGTCAGAACTGTTTGTACTTGTGAAGCCTCCCATGAACAACCTCCAGATGAGCCTGGAAGGATGTCAGCCCTTATCATAACATCACACCATCTCTGGAGGCCATTTATTCCCACTCCGGTTGGCTGCACCCCGGTGTAATCCAGGGAGATTTGAAAAGCCCCATGTTCAAGTTACTCCCCAGGACAATTAAATCGAATCACTGGGCTTAAGATACAACATCAGCATTATTGTCAGGGACCCCAAGTGCACTGAGGCTGAGAATTACTGCAAGAGCTGTGCTTTCCTTGCCTAACAAGAAAAATGGAAGTTTTTGTACTTGACTCTAATATGTGGGTAGGTTATAGGTCTATTTCCCTTCTTGATTTGGAGTATTTCCCATTAAATTCTTTTAAAGCAATATATAGTAAAAGGTCCTTTGGAGTCAAAACTGCAGTTAAATCCCTGATCTGTTACTTACATGTTGTATGATTTGGATCATGTTATCTGAACTATTTAGCTCCTCTGACTTTGATTTCTTCCTAAGATATGTCATTCCTACCTGATGAGGTATTAGAATGAAATAAGTATACAAAATGCCCCATTGTAGGTAATAAACACCTTTTTTCTTTCCCTTAAGGATTTTTTATAAAGCTGCTTACATCCCTGAGTGTTGGTAGCTGGATGAAGGAAAAGAATGAAGGACGCTCAGTGTGTATTAACGGGTTTGTTCACAGTGATGGAGCCCAGTTGTTGACTTTCACGAATATCAGGAAATCCTGCTGCTGATTTCCTCAGGGCTAATAACTATTCTATATCTACCTGCTGGGGCCTACCTCACAGGACATCTAAACATCACTTGCTCTTATATCCAGACACATTATCAGTGGGTGTTTATCTGTTTTTATTCATCTGTCTAACAGGCCTGATAAAGAAGGTATTAAGAAAGGCCACAAAGGGAGCTATGGACAAAAACACAGCCTCAGACTGCTTACCGCAAAAATCAAAGGACTAAAATAAACTGCAGAATCTTTATTGCAGCAATAATGCTGCGGGGGAGGAGGCTATATTTTGACACTCTTAACTCTCCCTGACAACTCCTTTGCACAGTGTAGTTACATTGCCAACACATTTAAGCAACCTGGTACCACAGAGCAAATGCCCTTTTTCCTCTCTTTGCTCTCTAAACAGGAATTAATATAGAATGGACAGGAGCAAACCATAAATTATTTTTTAATATTGTTGATTAATTACATGCAAACAAATACTTTTTTTTTTCAGTGCTTAAAATCAAATACTGGGCTTTGCGCTTGCTAGGAAATCATTCTCCCACTGAGCTACATCCTAATCCATATATTAAGACAGTGTGGTGATTTGGATTAAAATGGCCCCCATAGGCACATTGGGTGTGGCACTATTAGGAGGTGTGGTCCTCTTGAACTAGGTGTGGCCTTGTTAGAGCAATTATGTCACTGTAGGTGGACTTTGAGTTCTCAGATGCCCAAGTCAGACCCAGTGGTTCATTCTCTTCCTGCTGCCTGTGAATCCAGATGTAGAACTCTCGGCTACTTATCAGGCACCATGTCCACCTGCATGCTGCCATGATTTCCACCATGAAGACAATAGACTAAACTTCTGAACCACAGGCCAGCCCCAATTAAATGTTTTTTCTTTAGAAGAGTTGTTGTGGTCATGGTGTGGCTTCACAGCAATAGAAGCCCTAACTAAGACAGAGTGTGACTTCAAAATCACCAACCTCAGTGGAAAGTCATCTCCCCTAGTAACTTCCCATCCATATACTTGAATAGGTCATGTGATTTCTCTCCTCAACCTGGGTCAGAGATGCTGCCCTCAATTCTTGCATGACACAGCCTGGTCAAAAGTGATTAATCTGGGTTGGCCCAGCTTTCTTTATCAACATTTTATTTGTTACTAATTCAAGTATTTTCTCATGCTAATATATTTGGTTTCTATACTTAGAAAATTACCAGCCAACCTTTACGTTTATGAAAAACAGAATTTTATCTTGATCAAAAGTTGTTGTTAGTGAGTGTTATACAAGTCATTGATCATATATTTCAGTAAAATTAATCCTGCCATTAAAAAAAATGAATATCTACTTCTTTGTATATTTGAACATCTCCATCTTCCTCATTAGAGATATGTAAACCATGACCCAAGACCCAAATTGAAGCCACTACCTACTTTTGTAAGTCAGGTATTGGTTTACATAGCAACACCTTTTAAATTGTGTGTTGCCTGATTTCCACTATGAGCTCAGAACTGATTGTGACTAGTCTGCAAAGACAAAAGCATTTCTTACCTGAACCTTTGCATAAAGTTTGCCCAGATGTATGCTTCATAAAAACAAACATTGCTTCAAATTCAGACACCTCCCATAGTAAAAGTCCCTGCATATTCCCCACATACACAAGCTTTGCTAACATCACAATCATAGAGCTACTTTTCTGATGAAGGTTCTCATAAAGAAAGAAACACATAAACATGGACCTCATTTATAGATAAACCAGAAAAAGTACTAGAGAGAGCCATTCTCTAATTCTCCTGGCAAAGAAACTGAGGCCCAGGAAGCTGAAGAGAGTCTCTCTGCTTTGCCAAAGAAGAGCATTGAAATACCCTGCAGCAGATTTGTTTAATTAATAAGATTCTCTGGGAAGTCACTCTGTTCCCCGGAGGACCAAGACTTTGCACACAAACTAACAACTACATTGATGGGAACCTTCAATTCTGATTTATTCCCTGAAGCTCTTTCAATGCTCAATAACCCAGTACATTTTCATCAATTTTATTAGGATAATGGTGTACAAGCATGAAAGAACACCTTTGAAACTTGAAACAAGCCTTGTTGATTAAACAGACATCAGAGAAAGTTCCAGCACACACTGAGTGCTTATTTGCCTCCTTCAAGTCCTGAATTTTTTTCCTCAGGTATGAGAGTCCAAATGAAGCACTTATTTCACATTTCAGGTATCCACATCCTCCTCAGAGTTTAAGGTAGACACTAGTATAATTCTTCTGTGTCACCAAAAATGAAAAGAAAATGTAGTCAAGAACTGAAGGACGGGGGCAGGGGGGGGAATACAAGATGGTACTGGAAGGACACTGTGTATGAAGAGCAGGACAGCCCTGATTGCACAGTGACTAACAAACCAAACTCTGGGCCCTAAAACACCAGCGATTGTGTTTCCCAGGTGAAAGGAAACCCTATGGGGTTTAGCAGGTCAGCCAGCTAAACCCCAGGAGGAATTCCCAGGTCCCAGCAGCCACTAAGTCGCCAGCCCAGAGCCACACGCCTGCATGTTATGATCACCATCCTAGACTGAACTATGGGCACCACAACACCAGAGACTGAGATTTCCAGTCAAGAAAAATCTCCACGGTAAAGGAAGCAATCAGGACCGACCTCAGGTCACCCAGACAATACCTGAAAAAGGTTCTGGGGTCCAGTGAGTGCTCAGCCACCAGCCCAGAGTGGGAAACTCAGCTGTCAGCCCAGAGACATGTCTACAACCCAGTTCACTATCCCAGACAGAATTGTGGACCCCAGGGCATCAGAGACTGGGTTTACCTGTCTGGAGGAAACCCCACCATGAGGGAAACATCAGGTCCAACCTCAGGGCACTCAGCTGATACCCCTCTCCCAAAAAGTGCTAGAGGAAAGTTCCTGGATTCCTGAAGGTGCCCAGTGGCCAGAAAGGAGCCACTTGCCTGAGCCTGAGTGCTCTACTCACCATCACAGACTGAACTGTGGACCCCAAAACACCACAGACTGGATCTCCCTGTAGAAAGGAAACCCCACAGTGGGGAAAACATCAGGTTCCAGCTCCAGAAAAGTTTCCATACATGAGAGGTGAGCTGTGACAATTCCTGAGAAGCATTGTGATTCAGTTGACCATACCCAAAAAGCTGAGGAGTCCTTGCTCAGAAACAACCATCTTCCTGCCAAGGGGTTTCTCCCCATCCCAGAATTCCAGCAGACATCAGAAGCTAACAACCAACACCTGAGACAGCCAGATAGGTAGAGGTTAGTGTTAAAGCACAACGAACAAAAGGCAAAGCAATATGGCATCTCCAGAATCCAGTTACCTAGGGACAAGTAGTCCTGGACACCCAAACATAAGTAAAATTCAAGAAGATGATCTTATATCTATGCTTATGAAGAGGATAATGAAGGACACAAACAAAGAAATAGAAAAAGAAAAAGTCAAACAGATTATGACCAACTGTAAAAAACTAGACGAGATAAAGACAAACAGAGTATGGCCATCCATAAAGAAATACAGGCTCTTCGGGCTGCGCTTCAGTTCCGGTAACATGGCTAAACGCACCAAGAAGGTTGGGATCGTTGGGAAATACGGGACCCGCTATGGCGCCTCCCTCCGGAAGATGGTGAAGAAGATTGAAATCAGCCAGCATGCCAAGTACACTTGTTCCTTCTGTGGCAAGACCAAGATGAAGAGACGAGCCGTTGGCATCTGGCACTGTGGATCCTGCATGAAAACAGTGGCAGGTGGGGCTTGGACCTACAACACTACTTCTGCCCTCACAGTGAAGTCCGCCATCAGAAGACTCAAGGAACTGAAGGACCAGTAGATGCACTGCTGTTTAGACTTGCCTAGTCTGCAATAAATGGGTTAATTTACATTAAAAAAAAAAAAAAAAGAAATACAGAAAGGAACTGCCAAACAGTTTGTGGCCTTCAGAGAGGAAATGATTGAATCACTGAAAGAAAGATAAGAAACAGAGGAATGTTCAAACAAACAGGAAGGAATTAAAGGAAAAACAGGAAAATACAGACAGACAGGTGAAGGAAAAAAACAAAACGGTTCAAGATCTGAAGATAGAATTGGAAAAATTAAAGAAAACACAAATGGAGGAAATCATGGAAAAGAAGAACTAAAGGAAGAAAACAGGGATTACAGAAGAAGCATAAACAACAGACTTCAAGAGATGGAAGAAAGAATCTCGAGTGTGGAAGATTCAATGGAAGAAATCGATGTATCCATCAAAGAAAATGTCAAATCTAAAAAATTTCTGACACAAACCATCCAAGAAAACATGAAAAGACAAAACCTAAGAATAACAGGAATAGAAGAAAAAGAAGATTACCATCTCCAAGGCCCAGAAAATATTTTCAACAAAATCATAGAAGAAAATTTCCCCAATTTAAAGGAGAGGCCTATAAGCATACAAGAGGCCTACAGAACACCTAATAAATTAGACCAGAAAAGAAAATTCTCCAGCCACATAATAATCAAAACAGTAAATACACAGAAAAAAGAAAAAATGCTAAAAGCTGAAAGGAGAAAAGGCCAAGTAACATAATGGCAAACCCATCAGAATCACACCTGACTTCACAAGAGAGACTATGAAAGCCAGAAGGGCCTGGACCAATAACATGAATATCCTAAGAGAACACAGATGTCAGCCCAGGCTACTATACCCAGCAAAACTCTCAGTCACCATAAATAGAGAAAACAAGATATTCAACAACAAAAATAAATTTCAACAATACCTACCCACAAATCAGCATTACAGAAGATAATAGAAGGAAACATACAACCCAAGAAAACTAACTACTTTCAGGAAAACACAGGAAATAAATAACCTCACTACAGCAAAACTAAAATTAGCAAAACACACAAATACACTACCACAACCAACATCAAAATCAAAGGATCTAACAGCCACTGATCATTAATCTCTCACAATATCAATGTACTCAACTCTCCAATAAAAAAGACACAGACTAACAGAACGAATGCGTAAACAAGACCCAGCAATCTGTTACATACAAGAAACACATCTAAGTCACAAAGATAGACATTACCTGAGAGCAAATGGCAAAAAGATGGTTTTCCAAGCAAATGGACCCAAGAAACAAGGAAGAGTAGCCATTCTAATATCTAATAAAATAGACTTTCAGCCAAAATTAATCAAAAGAGATGGGGAAGGTCACTCATACTCATCAAAGGAAACGTCCACCAAGAAGACATCAATATTCTGAACATCTATGCCCCAAATGCAAGGGCACCCACATTTGTTTAAGAACCATTAATAAAACTGAAACCACACATAGATCCCCACACATTAATAGTGGGAGACTTCAACACCCCACACTCAACAAAAAATGAGTCAACAAAACAGAAATTAAACGAAGAAACAATGACTATACCAGAGGTCATGAATCAAATGGACCTAGCAGACATCCTCAGAAACATTCACCCAAACATAAAAGAATTTACCTTCTTCTCAGCAACTGATGGAACCTTCTCCAAAATAGACCATATAGCTGGTCACAAAGCAAGCCTCAACAGATACAAGAAGATTGAAATAATCCCTTGTATCTGACCATATTGGTCAAATAGGATATACCTCAACAACAACAGAAATAGAAAAAAGCCTACATACACATGGAATCTGAACAACTCGCTACTCAATGACAGCTGGGTCAGTGAAGAAATAAAGAAAAAAATTAAAGTCTTCCTAGAATTCAATGAAAATGAAGGCACAACATACCCAAACTTATGGGGCACAATGAAAGCAGTGCTAAGAGGAAAATTCATAGCACTAAGTGCCTTCAAGAAGAAATTCAAAACAAACAACTTAATGGTCACCTGAAAGACCTAGAAAAAAAAGAAGCAGACACAGCAAAGAGGAGTAGACAGCTGGAAATAATCAAACCCAGGGATTCAATCAATAAATTAGAAACAAATAAAACAATTCAAAGAATCAATGAAACCGAGAGCTGGTTCTTTGAGAAAATCAACAAGATAGACAAACCCTTAGCCAAACTAACAAAAAGGCAGAAAGACACTATCCAAATCAACAAAATCAGAAATAAAAAGGGGGACACAACAATAGACACTGAGAAAAGAAAGAATTAGAAGAAGATATCAGAAGATAGAAAGATCTCCCATGCTCATGGTTTGGCAGGAATAACATAGTAAAAATGGCCATCTTACCAAAAGCAATGTACAAATTCAGTGCAATTCCCATCAAATTACCAACACAATTCTTTACAGACCTTGAAAGGAAAATTCTCAACTTTATGTGGAATAACAAGAAACCCAGAATTGCTAAAACAATTGTCTACAATAAAATATCTTCTGGAGGTATCACCATCCCTGATCTCAAGCTGTACTGTAAAGCAACAGCAATAAAAACTGCATGGTACCGGCATAGAAACAGGTTGGTGGATCAACAGAATAGAATAGAAGAACCAGAAATAAACCCATATATTTATGGACACCTGATTTTTGACAAAGATGTCAAAACCATACAATGGAAAAAAGATAGCATCTTCAACAAATGGTGCTGGTCTAACTGGATATCCACATGTAGAAAAATGCAAATAGATCCATACTTATCACCCTGCATAAAACTAAAGTAGAAGTGGATTGAAGACCTCAATAGAAAGCCAGACACACTAAATCTGTTAGAAGAAAAAGTGGGGAAGAGCCTTGAACTCATTGGCATAAGAGACAACTTTCTGAACAGAACATGAACAGCACAGGCTCTAAGATCAACAATCAGTAAATGGGAACTTATTTATTTATACACTAACTGAAAAACTTCTGTAAAGGACACTGCTGTCAGAACAAAATGACAGCCTATAGATTGGGAAAGGATCTTCATCAACCCTATATCTGACAGGGGGCTAACATCCAGAACTGAAGAAGTTAAAAGTCAACAAATCAAGTAATCCAATTAAAAAATGGGGTACAGAGCTAAACAGAGAATTCTCAGCAGAGGAAATCGAATGGCAGAGAAAGAATTAAAGAAATGCTCAACGTCCTTAGTCATCAGGGAAATGCAAATCAAAACGACCCTGAGATTTCACTTTAAACCATCAGAAAGGCTAAGATCAAAAACTCAAGTGACAATACATGCTGGAGAGGTTGTGGAGAAAGGGGAGCCCTCCTCCACTGCTGGTGGGAATGTAAATTTGGACAACGACTTTGGAAATCAGTCTGGCACTTTCTCAGACAATTAGGAATAGTACTACCTCAAGATCCAGCTATACCACTCCTAGGCATATATCCAAAAGATGTTCAAGTATATAACAAGCACATTAGCTCAACCATGTTTGTAGCAGCTTTATTTGTAATAGCCAGAAGCTGGAAACAACCCAGATGTCCCTCAACAGAGGAATGGATACAGAAATTGTGGTACATTTACACAATGGAATACTACTCAGCAATTAAAAACAAGGAAATCATGAAATTTGCAGGCAAATGGTGGGAACTACAGTTCATCCTGAGTGAGGTATCCCAGAAGCAGAAAGACACACATGCTATATATTCACTTATAAGTGGATATTAGGCATATAAATATAGGATAATCATACTAAAATCTGTACACCTAAAGAAGCTAATCAAGAAGGAGGACCCTGGGTCAGATTTTCAATACTCATTCAGAAAGGAAAATGGGATGGACATCAGAAGAAGGAGAAAACAGGGAACAGGACAGGAGCCGTCCACACAGGGCCTCTGTAAGACTCTATCCTCCAGGATATCAAAGCAGATACTGAGACTCATAGCCAAACTTTGAGCAGAGTGCAGGGAATCTTATGAAAGAAGGGGAGATAGTAAGACCTGGAGGGGACTGGAGCTCCACAAGGAGAGCAACAGAACCAAGAAATCTGGGCACAGGGGTCTTTTCTGAGACAGATACTCTAACCAAGGACCATGCATGGAGATAACCTAGAACCCCTGCACACATGTAGCCCATGATAGCTCAGTGTCCAAGAGGGTTCTCTAATAAGTGGAGCAGGGACTGTCTCTGACATAAGCTCACTGGCTGGCTCTTTGATCACCTCCCCCTAAGGAGGGGAGCAGCCTTATCATGCCACAGAGGAAGACAACGCAGACAGTCTTGATGAGACCTGGTAGACTAGGGTCAGATGAAAGGGGAGGAGGATCTCCCCTATCAGTGGACTGGGGGAGGGGCATAGGAGGAGATGAGAGAGGGAGGGTGGAATTGGCAGGGGTCAAGGGAACGGGCTACAGCTGGGATACAAAGTGAATACAGTGTAATTAATAAAAAAATATTTTTTTAAAAAAAGGAAAAAGAAAGAACTGAAAGACCTAAAACTCACAGTTGCCACTCATTTTACTCTTTAATACAGCTGTTCTCAACCTGTGGGCCATAGCCCCTTTGAGAGACTGAATGACTCCTTCATGTTATAAGGGAGCACATTAGGTATCCCACATATTAGATACTTACATTTTGGCTGAAAACAGTAAAATTACAGGTATCAAGTAGCAACAGAATAATTTTATGGTTGAGGGTCACCAGAACATGAGCTACTGTATTATAGGGTCACAGCATTAGGAAGGTTGAGAATCACTGCTTTAGTACTAGGCACTGTGGTGGGCACTGGAGGAATGAGCGGACATCAGACATGGCCCCCAAGCACCAAGGTCATGCTGCACATTGGAGAGCAACAAGACTGAGAAACACAAAGCATAACCCACAATGCAGTAAAGGATGCTGACAAGACACCTAAGACAGTCTCCACCTTTCAAAATAGGTTAGCGACATGAAAGCAGAGATGGTTAGTTTTATGTCAACATGACTCAAGCTAAAGTCACTGGAGATGAAGAGGCCTCAACTGAGAAAATGCCTCAGTAAAATAAGATTACAGGCAGTCTCTACAGCCAGTGATTGATGGAGAAGGGCCCAACCCATTCTTGGTGGGGCCACCCCTAGGCAGGTGGGTTTTATAAGAAAGCAGGCCGAACAAGCCACTAAGCAGAACTCCACCATAACCTCTGCATCAGCTACTGCCTCCAGGTTCCTGCCCTATTTGAGTTCCTGTCCTGACTTCCTTCAATGGTGAGCTACAATGTGGAAGTGTAAGCCAAATAAACTTTTCTCCCCAAGATGCTTTTTGGTCATGGTGTTTCATCACAGTAATAGAAACCCTACTAAGACAGGGTGTGAACATAAAGTTTCATATTCAAAGACAGGGAAATGAGAGAAAACAGAATGGATTTTTTAAAGGTGGTGAACAGTGAAGCATGCTTGGAAGCTTGTGTGAGAGATGAGCATTGAACAGAAAATTAAGACTACTAAACTCCTACAATGTGCACCCTACAGCAAACATTTGCTTTTCCTGGTTTCTGGGAAAGGCACCTAGACATGTCTTCTAACTGATAAAGTTGTCTTAAAGTTTAGCCTTCTGCAGATCAGGAACCTCAGTGGTCTTCTAGCTCTTCCATCAGATCCAGATCTGATGACATCAGCATGCTTAACACAAGACCCTCTGCTTCAGCTTGAATGTAATCCAAAATCTGATGGGGAGTCTATTGCCCTGGGAAGCAACTTACTGCAAATTTCTTTGTGGCAAACTGAAAAGCATGTTTCTGTAACTTCTTCTTGACTTCAATAAGACATAGGCCAGCAACTGTCCCCAGAGGAAAGGTTCAAATTGCTGTAATTATAGCTCAAAGATTAGAGTTTTAAATGCACAGTGTTCAGTATGCAACCAATCATATCCCCAGGTACGATGTCTTCCCAAGCAGCCCAGACAGGACCAAAAATGTTAGGAATCAGAAACATCTCAAGAAGAGCTTAAAGTTATGAGCTCTGGGAGCAAAGAAGGCTGGAGGAACAAGCAAAAGGAGGATCCTGGATAAAATAAAACAGAAACTCGGCCAGTGGGGTGGCTCAGCAGGTTTGGCGCATACTATACAAGTTCAGTGACCTGAGTTCAATCCCTAGATCCCTGTAAAAGTGAAGCAAAGAAATGGTCCACAGAATTGTCCTCTGATCTCTACATGTGCATGTGTACATGTGCTTGTATATGTGCACACACATCAGTAATAATTAATAATAATAGATAAAGAATTTTAAACCATGGGAGCTAGAGAAAGGAAGTGCTAGAAGCGCACTCATGATGCAATGGTCCAATGATCCACAGGGCGCTAGGGAAGCTTATATGATATGATGCACACACACAACATAAAGGCTCTTTACATCGTGGACAAGAAGAATAGTCATAATCTGAGTCAGAAAATAGATTGTTACTCACTTGCAGAGAGAAGACAGAATTATTCAACTCCTATCCCTCTTTATTCCTTACATCTAAAAGATATAGTACTGTCTCTTCTAAAGGCATTTTCCGAAAAGAATTCAAGCCAGGGATAGAAGAGAACACAGCAAGACCCAGTAACTGCTGCTTTATATGCATTGAAGGTCCTGACCAGAGATAGAGAAATAACCTACAGATGAAACCAGAGCCCCAAGCTCCAAATCTCAGAAAAATGAGTGTCAAGGGCTGGAGCTTGGCTAATTCTGTCTTATGTATCAGAAACGAGAATACTGCATCCTATAAAATTGGGAAATTATGCACTAATAAGTAAACAGAACAAGCTAAGAATTTGGTAGTCAGGAAAGATAAGGGCAGAGACCCACAACACACACAAAAAAGTAGTTGATGGTGGGCATAGCAAATGAATCACTGATGAAATCAAACTGTGCTCACCATATCCTGAGCCAGACCAACCCTAAGGGGTATATGCCATTTTACAGGTCACATAACTAAGGCAAAAACTTAAAAAGGTCTTCAGGTTGCTATAGTAACTCATGGAGTCTGGATTTGAACCACATGCCAGGGCTGCCTCCACAAAAAGTCAAAGGTAACAGAGACAGACATTAAGGAGAGAAAGCTGAAAGCTGACTAAATGGGGAAGGTATCATTGAGTCAGAGTTGGAGAGCACATGGCGGTCATCAGGGAGACATTTTTTGTTAGAGCTCAGGGTTGACAACAAAGAGAAATACAGTGAGAAGTAAGAGGTCAGATTCAAAGCACGCTTAGTTCCATTCTCAGGGCATTTTCTAATTGTATGAGTCTTCTAAATTTGTTCCTTGATGCCAAGGTCTTTAAGATCTTTAGGGCACTTTCTGTTGTGAGCAATTAAAATATCTCCAAACCCCCACATGACAACTACAGAACAAAATGCAAGGAAAGGGGAGCTTTACTGGGCAAATCCAAGGTCAGGAAAGAGCCCTACAGAACTCTGCATCAGAGTTCCCTCCTGTGGAACTTAAAGTTGGCACAGTTAATGTGCCTGTTACACATGAAATGACATGTAGCTCAGGCTACATGTGTGTATTCTATCTTTTCGTGTTGACAAATGTTCTCCAACTTGTTTGACCACTATAAGAAATATAGTCAACATCCTGAACTAGTCTAGATACACAGGCAAGCATAAGCAACACATGATCCCCAAGGCATACAACCGAGGACCTCTACTCAAAAGCTACGTGTCGGGTGGCTAAGCACTCTGATGGTTGATATCTTCAGGGCATCTTATAATAAAAGCATAATATTCAGAAAAATGTCCCCAAAGATTGTTCCATCAGCGATGTTCAACACTTTTGGGTAGATGACACCTTTTTCCAAATGCAACTCTTAAGTGAAGGCCAAGCTACAAGGTGAAAGATCATCATTTATTTCACTGTACAGTAAAGAGAAGGCATAATTTCTATATTTTCCAAAATGGTTCTGATTTGTTTAAGACCTTGGACCATCAACCTACACACATACACAATCACACACACACACACACACACACACACACACACACACACTTCACATGGGGTAAAGTGATAGATGGATGAAAAAACACGAAAAGACAAAACTCATGATATAATTCCAAAAACTCAGTATCAATTCAACAGATGTCATTTCCTAGTTTACTTCTTCTATAAGGTTCTCTCAGAGTGCAGAAGCACGGGGAGCCTAGATGGTGAGGACAGAAGCCCAATTCTTCACCATTGCTGCATGTAGGTTCTTAGGTAAGTGTCCTAGCTTGGATCCACATGACCTTTTCTTGGTCAGTCCTGCAACGCCACCTCTGCTGGCTTCCAGTGCTGGTGTGCATACCAGATGTAATTCATAGAACACTATTTTCATCAGACCCAGTGTCCTCTCTTCTATCTTGACCCCTCCTTGGTTCTCAACAGCCCTGTGGTACATCTAAAGCTAGTGAGTTTCCGAATGTGTTTCAGTAAATTACCAAGGTTTTTGTTTTGTTTTCTTTTGTTTTTTAGCAGTCCTTCATGGCTCTCCAGCCAGGGTCCCTAGTTAAAAGTGTCTTCTACTCTTTAAGGGGGCGAAGTCATTCTGTCTAACCAAATGGCCATTGCAGCTTACCATAGGGGAAGCATCCGGACCTAAAGAAGAAACCAGGACAAAATCCCACTACCCTCAGTCTGATAGACCACTCCTCTTGCCAGATCTAGCCGGTGAGGACAACCAGTACATGCATGCCTCATGTCTTCCTCCCTCCGCTCCTCACTGTGAGGGGCATGTATTTGTTCCCTTTCACTAGAACATTTCGTCGTTCCAACCCTTACCCTATCCTGCTACCCTGGAGTCACACTTGTAAATGGAGTGCAAAAGGAGAAGATGAAGTGAGAGAGTAAAGTTCCTTCAAGGTTCATAAAGAAGCTTAAACTCAAAGGAGAGAGTATCTATTTCATGTCAGCTATGAAACTTCAGTGTCCCTGCATGGAGCCAGAATAAGGGACTCAGAACTCCCTCCATTGTTTGGATTCCCCATAACTATTTCAGAGCCATGAAGACAAAAAAAAAAAAAAAGCCATGGTAAGTTACTGAAACACATTTGGAAACTCACTAACATAGCCTAGGCTAACATCTCTAACAGACCCATCCCTGGCCATGCCAGTATATGTATCTTCAGTATTCATAGGTCAGCCTCTGCAGGGCTTCCTCCCCACAGCTTCCTCCCACTCAAGGAAGTTATCAGGACAAACCAACAAGATGCATCAAATGTCTTTTGCTCCAAGAAAGAAAATCACTGTATAAATTCTTGAACTTCTCATTATTACACACAAAAAAACAAACATTGTAGAATGCAAAACAGTTAAAATTGTGTATGTTAGTACTTCATAAAAAATTTTAATACACTTCTGACTATGGCTATGTTGGTGTCTATTATATCTGGGAATGTCATGCTGAAGCCACACCTTCACCTTTATTTAAAAGGAAAATGATGATTCAAAATGACAGAAGCCACCTTCATTTGCTATAAATAAGTAAGAGCTATGGGTTTTAAAGAATGTGTTTGTAAAGTTGCATTTGGGTGCAACTTGCCAGTTAATAAGGTAGAAATGAATCTTCAGGAAAGCAAACTGGATATAGGACTTCTGGAAAACTCAAATCTTCTCACAAATCATTTTTGTTGTATTTATTTATTTTGCCTTGTAACTACAAAAATGGCATTCTGTCCTGTTGTATTCAAAGATGTTATATTCAAAAACACAGCTTGGGCACTTTGGCATAACAGCCATGTGAGCTACAGACATATGTGCATAAACCCAGAGTTGGATATTGGGGTACAAATTAGCATAAAGAAGAATAGTGGAATCAGTCACTTCTTCCTTTGTCCCCAGACGTGCTTCTGTTTATGGCTCCACCATAACACTGGACACACAGACAAGGCACCCGTGAATAATAGGGCCATGTCTTGATCATATCTGGATTCTGGCACAGAGCTCAGCACATGGCGAGTGATTGTGAAAGTGATTTTACTGCATTGGACAATCCTTGGGCCCTGAGAACCAACCAGCAAACACATTCCCAGAACACAGACCTTTCATTGTTTGTTGCTGTTGCTCTTTAGTTTTTATTTGTTTTGTATATACTTGCTGCTGCTGTTGCTGCTGCTGCTGCTGCTGCTGCTGCTGCTGCTGCTGCTGCTGCTGCTGCTGCTGCTGCTGCTTCTGCTGCTGGTGGTAACAAGTTTCACAACAGAATCCCGACTATCCTGGAACTCACAGAGTTCCACCTGCCTCTGCCTCCTGAAGATAGGAATCCTAGACATGAGCCCCCACAACAGCTGGAGCATTCCATTTCCAAAGCAGGACAGTTCCCAGCAGACCACCTCTGTTTGCCTGGTATCATTTCCCAGAATATAAGTTTTTCAGTGCTATCAGGGAAAGTATCAAATTGGAACCAAGTGGTCACCCAAAAGCCAATATTCTCTTCACCATATAAATCCATGTCCTTAATATCAATTTGATAAAATGTTCCTGGTTCTGCCCCAAATACTTAATCCCAACAAGAGCCCTTTGATAATAGAACATGACAGTTGTTCTTCCACTGTGGCCCCTGTAAGAGGCATAAAATTCTACCCACTAATTACAGCAAATAAATGATGAAAACTCGAACGTCAGTAATCATGTTGAATTTTCTAAAAAGAGTTTTCATGTCTTTAAATAATTCAAAGATCCAAGAGGAAGAAGTCGCTCATGAAACAGAGCATCAGGAAGTCAGTCCTATTTATTATGTACCAGGCTGTTAGTCTGTGTCCAGACTAATCAACTCTCATGTCGTTGCTGCTAAGGGAGAACCATAGGCTCACAAAGTTATGCTGATTACTTATCTCAGGCACGGATTCAGAATGCCTTGCTCGGAGACACTGTTCTGACCCTGTAATTACCCTGCAATTCCCATCATCACAGGGAAGACTTCAGAGTTGTCTTTGACTCTCCTAAACCGTCCCCCACCATTGGGAGCTGTGATGCTATTTGCCTTGTCTAGAAGGGACTTGAGATTCTGGCCACATGGTATCTTTGTTGATACCGATGTTACTATTCTTCCCTCCAATGTCAACCAGTAACCTCATAAAGCCAGGCTGTCAGAGGCAGTTAGTAGAAACCCGTTGCTGGACTGGACCAATCTGATGGCCACGAAGTGACGGGTGAGCCAGACATCTTGATGGCACTTCAGACTCGGGCACTCGTATGATCATAGCTGCTCTTCAGGACTCTTTATATCCTATGGAGGTGAGAAGTAAGGAGGATGCAGTTCCATGCCTTCCCTGGTTCCAAAGCCACAGAGCCGGCATGAGGCAGAACCTCAGCCTGGGTCACTTCAGGACTTTTCCCTGAGTCAGTGCCCCCATCCCCATGACATTCTGTCAGATACACTAATCAAGTACCCTGTTCTGGGTGCAGGGTGGCATGTGACTCATATTGTACATGAGAGACAAGACCTGGGGGCAAAGGGGGAATGTCAAATTGCCCTACTGAAAAGAAAGAAAACACTGCCTTACGAGTAAAGGTGACCACGGTAGTTTAAAAATAAACCAACCAAGGCATTTTCTATTGCACCCATAGTTAGTAAATTCTGAAACTCATTATCTTAATCCAATATGCCATAAAAAGTCTGCTTCTCACTTATGAATAATTAATTCTTCTAACCAAGTTCCTACACTCCAGAGGTAAAAAGAAAAAATAATGCTAACAGTCCAAGTGACAAAAATCTCTTGGCTCACTTAAAGTGCTATGGTCAGACAGTGTTCCTTTTAAAAGAATTCAAGGAGATATATTTAAAAGTACCCCCACTCTCCTCAACACTCATTCTGAACCTCTAGCATTTTTTTCCTCTTTACTTCCTTCCTTGGAAACAAACAGAACGAAACCAAAAAGCAACTGAAGGACTTTCAGTTGGGAAGTTAACATTCCAGATTGCTGTTCTTTCCAAGGATGCTGATAAGGTGATTTACAGCCTCCTCGCCTGGCTTAAATCAGCGAACATCAAGTACAGAGTCTAGATATTTTCAAAGACAAATTTACCATTGCAGAGGGTGATGTTACAGGCAGCCAAGGTTCCAATGCCCCCGCTAATAAATCCCCTTGAGTCCCTGAAACTTTCACAGGCAGATCGGCCAAACAGCAATTCTTCAGCCCTCAGGATTGAGTACTGTGAGGTCCTAACCCAGGCTTCCCCTCCTGTAGCCTTTCTTTGTGTGTTTTGGCAGGCATTTCTGCCTCCTTTGCTCTTGAAGCACCCTGAGGATACGCCACCATCATCACTCAGTGCTGCAATGTCTACAGAAGGTCCCTGGTGACGGCAAACTTTTTAAAGAAATGCAGCCAGAATTCCTACAAACTTAACATTTTAAGAAGAAATTACATTACTACTTTTAAAACAAAATTCGAGAATTGCAAATTATTTCTTATGATGCCAACCAGAAAGATGATGGCATAAGATTATTTCATATAAATAACAGCAAATGCATTATAAAAAGATCACTAAAGAGAATTCTTTGACAAATGTGGAGGGTGATGGGTAATGTGAATGTCAACCTGAGTTGATTATTGCACAATGTATAAATGAACAGAAAATTCACAGTGTACCTTATAATGTTATTCTCCTATATATTAAAGATATGGATTTCTGTACTTCTGAAGTATTTCCATCACTCTTTCATCTTAAATTCTGTAATTCTTTTTTTATTTTTCTGGTTCAGTTAAAGTTATGAAGTTGAGACAGGAACAGGAATTTCTCCAGGGATTAGGCCAGCTTCACTGACCAACTAAAGAAAGAGCAAGCCTTGGCCAAGACTTGGTCAATGTCTCCAGGAATACAGGAAATAAGACTGGATTTTATGCAGATCTCAGTATCTGTAGAACTTATTTCTCCATACTGAAACAGTTTTGTGATGGTGGTGCTGGTGAATGGAGGGAGGGGGTATTTTGGTTTGGTTTGGTTTTTAGTTTTTTGAATTTTTTTTTTTACTGTTCTTGGAATCTTGGCTCTTCTGGGCATAATGATTGTGTCTTTATTTTAATGAAATGTCTGTTTACAACAAATAAAAAAATCAATGAATGTAAATCAAATGGATGCAAAAGAATAGAGTTTGCTCACACAAAAGCTGTAATTAGCAATTTCCCCTAATCCATTCCAAGCACAATTCACACTATGAGGCAATTAAAACAAGGAACTTCAGGGGACTAAGGATGGCTGGGAGTAGAAGAAATGGTCTTCCTCAAGGCACAGTCCTCCTGATTGCTTATTCAATACCAAGTGCGTGGCCTTGAATCATATACATATAAGTAACTTTATACAACTGAGCAGGTTGAACTTATACATTGATGAGTGTGTGTGTATCTGTGTGTGTGTACATCTATGCATCTATGCATGCGGTATGTATATTCCCAACAACAATCAGATAAAAAGAAATCATGAATCTGAGAGAACTAGGATGTGGTACATGAGAGGGGTTGGAAGGAGAGAGGTGAAGAGGAAAATGATGCCATTATCTTTTCATTTCAAAAACTAAAAATTTATTTTAAAAAATTGAAGCTGCTTTGGGAGCTGGAGCATTAGTTCAGCAGTCAAGAGCACTTGTTACTTTTGCAGAGGACTCAGATCCAGTTCTTAGCATCCACAGCGATCTGTAATTCCAGTTCCAGAAGACCTAATGGTCCATCTCTTCTGACTTCTATGAGCACTGCATGCACAGTGCGCACAGACTTTCACACAGGCAAAGCAGCCATAGCCATTTTAAGTGGGGAAGTGGGGCAGGAATTTGAATCTTACAGTGGAAGACTGAACATCTTGGTCCATGCTCAGACTGAAAGTCCCTTGTGATTACAGGCTTTTCAGGCACAAATGACCAGGGATGAAGGAGCTATATAGGCCATGAGGGGAAAAAGAGAGGAGGTGTCAAATGTTCTTCAGCTCAAACTTCCAGACCCTGTGAGACTGGCTCCACTCTCCTGTCTGACTCATCTTGAAGTTCACTCCTAGTTTATTTCCTGCTTCCCTCAAGGTGAGCAGAGAAAATAAAACAAACAAAAAAAGATTAAATTAAAGTATGGACTATATACCTGAACAGAGTAATAAAAAGAAGAAATAAAAATGACTAAGAAATATCTCAAAAGGTGTTCACCATCCTTAGCAATTAGAAAATTACAAATTAAAACTACTTTGAGATTTCATCGATTTCATCTTACCAAAATGGCCGAGGTCAACAAAATGCTGACAAAAAATGCTGGCAAAGGTTTGGAAAAAAGAGAAACCCTCATTCACTGTTGGTGAAATTGCAAACAGGGGCAGACACTCTGGAAATCAATGTGGAGAATTCTTAAAAAGCTAAAAATAGATTTGCCAGATCTAGTCCTCGTTGGTATATGCCCAAAGGACTCAACATCTTACTCCACAGATACTTGCTAATGTTCACTGCTGCTCTAGCCACAGTGTAGGAAATAGAAACAAACTAAATGTCTTTCAACTGATGAATGAATAATGAAAATTTAATACATTTACTCTATGGGATAGTATTCAGATATAGAAAAAAAAATGAGATTTGAAAATTAGTGGATGAACCTAGAATATATTATATTAACAAAGTAACCCAAACCAGAAAGACAAATGCTTGTGTTCTCTCTCATCTGTGATTCCCAGATCCGAATACTGAAATGTGAGCATGTGACCTGAAATAACTTCAGAAAGCAAGAGAGTAGAAAAGGTACTACGGCCAGGGATGGGGAGATGGAAAGACAAGAATAGCAGGATATGGAGGGTGGAATGGGAAAAAATAGGAAGAACATTAACTGGAGATGGAGGAGGGAAGATGATAACTAAAAGAGCAAGAAGGAAGATTAGTACTACGGAAGTCTGAAAAAGACATGGGGAATTATTATCTTATTGTTTTATAGTTACCAAAAATGATATATAATACATATAATTATAACATGTACATAATATATGTAGATTATTTCTTCCACTGAGTCTGCCAATTAGGAAGTCTGCTGAAAGACTGTCCTATAGATATCACATAAAAGCTAAAATACCCATGAGATCTATCAGCATGGCTGCCTAAACAAGACCTGAGCAATTCCAACACCAGTTGACATGCCAATATGGATGTGAAAAGTCTCATGAGGCCCAACCTTAGATGAAGGCAATTAATCACTGCTGAGAGAGGAAGAATCCATTTCCTCCAGGGATGAGACCCCTAACCGATCATTCAATGCCAAGTGTTCAGCCCTAAAAACATATACATACAAGTAACAGGCTCAGCAGGTTGTTTATTTGTTCCTTTGTGTATCTGTATGTGTATATAACAACAATAATTTTTAAAGGCCATGAAATTGAGATGGAATAGTGGAGGGGTTAAAGGGAAAAGATCGGTGGGAAAATAATACATTTTAAGTAAAGGTAAAATTTAAAAACAACAAGCGTGACTGCTGTTTGAACAGCTACATGGAAAAACTTACTACACGAGAGAAGCTGCCGTTCTCACCCTCTGGGATTACGTGTGTGTGTTTCAGTTCCCCATACTAAACCTTTTTCTCACTAGCCTGAGTACAAGGAAGTCTCCAGAAATGATAATTATTCCTTTCAGAGTCATGAACTCTTGCTCACTCTCCCTTCAGCTTCTGCTGCCTTGGAAAACTGCTGAATCACCAGCTTGTTTTCCAGGCAAAGAAACACCTGGTTGCAAATTTCTCAGGCTCTGTGCCCCATCCCTCCAAACAGATGTTCCTACCCCTTTGTTATTCCAAAGAAGGTACATTCTCTTTTGTTCAAGCATCTTGTTATCGTCATGTCTCTGTTAATGGCTCTTCTCCAAAAAATAGTCTGAACCAAAGAAAGCTGGCCCGTTGGAGCAATGTAAAGCCAGTGTTCCGCTGTTAAGAGACTAGACTGGAGTGGAGGTCAAGTACTCCTAAGCTCTCTTATCTGCAGTCAGGTCCACCCTGTCCTCAGAGCTAGCAGTTTGTAATTGTCTGTCCAAGGAGTTGGCCAGGTCCACATCTGGCAGCCTGAGAAGCATGACATGGAGGGAGTATTCAGGGAAATGGCAAGAACATCTGCTAAGACTCAGAAACTCATATTTTTAAGAAACTCGAGTCTGCTTGGCTCTCTAAAGTGTCAGGATTTTGACCACAATTATACATTTCCTACTAGTGTTTATTATACATGAAATGTATGCTGAGTGACTGGGCTCTGCTGTATGAATCAGTGGCAGGATGGTACAAATGTTAGACTCCAAAGCCAGCTGTGATACACACATGCTCAGTGGACAGAATCAAGTTAGGGGTGGAAAATGGGGAGAAGACTACAAACAGCATGTGGGGCTTGGGAATCCTGCTGTAGCAGAACCCCAGGAGGACTGTACTGGGAGAGAGGCAGCAGCATATTGCTGGTGGTGGCACAGGAGATACATCAGCAGTGTTTGTGTTCCCTGCAAGAGGCACAGGAGCTGCAGTGAATCTAATTGGACCTTCCAGACTCTCGGAGCCACAGAAGGAAGCACCAAAGCACACTCACTTGATCAACAGCAGGAGAATAGGAGCATGGTGTAGAGCCAGGCTAGGGAGAAGATTACAGCAGAGGCACAGGTGTAACTATTCAGAGATGCATGGGGCATGTGGGACAGAGAGAAGGCTACTGAGGCATAGACAACATATCAACCAGGAAACCATAGTCAGTGCTTCATATATATCATAATATTTGAAGTATTCAAAAAATAAGCAAGTGAGCTCGGTTGATAGGGAAGGCTAGAGAAGATGAAAAATGTTAACACCTGGGTAATATGAGCAAGAGCTCAAAGGGGGAGGGCAGCTCTAGACAGGATGGCTCTCAGTTATCTGACAGTAACTATGGCCTGAGAGTGAATGGCTTTCTGACCCCTAGGTCTGCTCCGGGTGACTTCAAAGCAGTCAAAGATGCCAGTGTTAGCAGGACGCTCCCAACAAAGGGCATGAGTTTACTCAGTCACTGATTTTGTTAAAGGTCATTATCTTGGCTGTAATTAGAGGATTTTAATGCCAAATTAAACATAAAAGGCTGTCTGGGGTACAAACGAGAAAAGCGTGGAAGCTTAAGCTTGTCCTTTTTGCCAAATAACACATCACTTGTGCCAATGTGTAGTGAGCATTCTACAGCATGATCTGGAACCCAGGAGCCCCATGCAAATGGGAAATATGCCTTCATCTTCAGATGGCTTCAGAGTGACTTTCAAGTCCTTCCTTTAATCCATTGCCTGTGGTCCTCATCCTTCTCTCTCTTCTGTCTAATTCAGCATGACTGAAGCAAACAAATGACTAAAGCAACCACTATAAAAGAGTATAGATTGTTCAAGGATAGCAGATTGAGAGAAAAAGAAATATTCAATATCTCTAGACAATTACCTAAAAGGTAGGAGAAATTTATGGAAAGAAAACATCACTCCCCAAAGCAGCAGGTCTTCAGCAGCAGGCATGGGATTTCCGAGTCAAAATCAGCATTTGTCTTGACCCTCTGGATGCCTGAGAGAATTACTGAACAGAGGAAAAGAAATGTCATTGGCATTGAGAAACATTATGGCCATATGAAGCTTTATAGGCATTTTTAACCTCAAAGTACATCTTAGAACTGAGAGCCAATGTCAGAAATAGGGAGAAGACTGGACATTTTGAAAAATCCAACTCAGTTTCAGAAATACAAATGCGGGATGTATGTCTTAGAAACTGTGAAATTCAGTGATACCATTTATAATGGACGTGACCAAAGCCTGTAAGATTCTTGAGGAATGATGCTAAGGGGACAGCTCAAATCCAACCACAATGTCACATGATATGCTAATAGGCAATGCATTCTGAAATGATAGAGAGGGACACTAAAAGGAAGAGTAACTTCACAGGCTAAGGAGCTGGCTCCGCAAGTAAAGTACTTTCTGCACAACTATGAGGGCCTGAGTTCAGATCCCAAGATCCATCCTAAAACCATCTGTAGCCTCGGAGCTCCCATGGCATGATGGGAGGTGGAGAAAGGATAGTCTCCCGAAGGTCATGGGGCAGCCAGCCTGAGATAAACAGCAGTGAACAAGCAAAGGACCTTGTCTCAAGCAAGGTGAAAAGTGAAAACTGACGCTCAAGGCTGTCCTCCAATCTCCACATGCAGGCCACGGCACACTCATGCTCACACTCACACACATGAACATATACACGCAACATACACAAAAGCAATGTTTAAAGAATATTTTCATAATCAGTGACAGCAAAAAGTAAATGGAATAAGACCCTGCAGAAAGTAAGAAAGGAGGAGTGGGTACAGAAAGAAGAATTTCTAGTGGTTTGCATTTCACTTCTGTTTCTTAAACATGCTTTTTGTTCTGGGTGGAAAGCGGGCCCAAGTCACTGTTTGCTGTGAAGATGTAAGCAATCATGGGGTGACATCTGTGGAATTTTAATCTCTTATGGAAGGCAAGATATCCTCTCAACCTAAGTAGATGGCCTCCAAGGGTCATGATCCACTTCTCCCACTCTGATTACAGTCAGGACCCTAGATTTTTACAGATGAAAATGAGTTAGAAAATTGGTGCTATAATACTTCTGGAGCTGGAGAGATGTCTCAGTGGTTAAGAGCACTGTGTGTGTGTGTGTGTGTGTGTGTGTGTGTGTGTTCTTCCAAAGGACCGGGTTCAATTCCCAGTACCCACATGACAGTTCACAACTGTCTGTGATGCCAATGTCAAGGGATCTGACACCTTCATAGTAAATGCACATAAAATAAAAATTAAATACATTATAAAAAAAAACAGAAAAGTCATTTTAAAAAAGTTTTTAAAAATAACTTTACCTCCTGGATAGGAAAGATCTTCCTTGGAGTCAATCCCTAAGGTCAAAACAACACTACTAGGGGCAACAACTGATTCTAGCCGTTTGTCCTTGGTACACTGGGCAACTTGATATTTAAGTTCAAATAGAGAAAATGCACCTTATTGTTTGGGGGGAAAGCTCACAGATCTTCCCCTTTTCCATCACACTCTTCCCTCAGTTGATCCCAAGCCCTGACAGAGAACCCTGTCCTTCTGGGACAGTGCTTTCATTTCTGGTTCATGCTTGGTTAAGCATGTGGTTCTGAAAATGTCAGTGTGAGGCTATCCCTGCAGCAGACATGTTTAGACCCAAGCTAGTAAGTGTGACCCTGTCAACGCCTCTAAAATTCTAAAGCAAAGAAATGCTTATAAAATCACCCAATCGTCATTTCTCATATCAGGCAACAATGGCTGCTTTCAGTAAAGTAACCTTGGTGGGGAAGATATCTGAGGGGTTTTTTTAAGGTGTTTTTTTTTCATTCAATTTTCTTTTTTTTAATATTTTATTTATTTATTTTATGTATCAGTGTTCTATCTGAAGAGGACATCAGATTCCAGTATAGGTGGTTGTGAGCCACCATGTGATTGCCGGGAATTAAACTCAGGACCTCTGGGGAAGCAGACAGTGCTCTTATCCACTGAGCCAACTCTCCAGCCCCCAGATATCTGAGTTTTACGCATCTTCCCTGGGATGTGTTCAAACACTAGGCATCCTCTACTTAGAATGTCAGGCTCCTTCATTGTTTTTGGCAAGACAGCAAATCTAATCAGCATGTAACTAAAAGGGTTTTTCTGGGATTACAGGAAATATCACCCATGCTGTTTGGTGCAGTAAATAGCCAGGAGGCAGACATTCTGCATTAGAGACTCCTCACCCCTTTCAACTTGGAATAAGCACTGTTCTCTACAGTTCCGTTCAGCCGTTGCTTCTTTAAGCAGAGCCCAGTGTGACCCCAGACACAGAAGCCACAACAATTACTCATACCCGTTAAAAGGCTGGGTGAAGGCTGTGGACCGCCTCTCTAGCAAAATATACAGGCAGACTGTCAGTAATTATTCAGAATACCACATCCTTCCATGCCCATCTAGACCTCAGATTTACACCTCTTTTGCTTGAATGGATACTCATGTGGGAGCTACCAGCTCACCCCATCTGATGAGCTTGCTTCCTTTCACTTAGAGGATGTTATCTATCCAAAATGACAGCAGGTGGTTGATATAGCTCAGGAATACAGTGCTTGCCTAAGCATGCATGAAACCCTAGGTTTCATCCCCAAACCATGAAAAACACAAGTGTGACGATTCACACCTATATTCCTAGAGCTCAACAGGTAGAGATGGGAGTGTCAGAAGTTCAAAGCCATCTTTAGATATAATAGTGAATTCAAGGGCACCTGGAGATTAAAAAAAAAAAAAAAACAACTTGTGGTTGTTTGTTTTAATCCTCCCTTACTTATTTTTAATAACAGTTTCTTCAAAACCAGGGAACTCAGCCAGGCATCAGGCCACACACATGGAATCCCAGGACTTGGGAAGTGATACAAAAGAATAAGGAATTCAAATTATCTTCATTTACTGTTGGTCCTCCTCCCAAGGGTCCAGCCTATGGGTGAGGACAGGGGGTTCAAGCCAAGGGAGTGAGAGGCACGGAGTCATCACACAGACATCAGGAGTCAGGTGAATGCAAATCAATGGTGAGGGGCTGCAGACTCCTTTATTCTGGAGGAGAGAGCACGGGTGTATAGCTTTGAGCAACCAGTCAGGTTCCTCCACACCATCTCTGAGCCTGCCATTGGTTGTTAGTCTCTGGGCGGACTCTCCAAAGTCAGGCCACATACTCTTGGCCAGACTACTTCCGTAGCCACATCAGCAAGAGCTGCTCCAGGCTGTGAGTCTAATGAACCTTTGCAAGGGATGCCCACAATTGATAGGACTGGTTCAAGGCCAGCAGAGGCTTCATGGGACACTGCCTTAAAAAAAAATAATAATACAGAGTTAATAAAATGTAACTGATAATAATAATAATAATAATAATAAAATAAAATAAATTTTAAAAAATGGAAGGAAAGCAGGTCACAGATTTAAGAGGGTCTTCTGGGAAATTCTTTCAGTAACAGTGTTTGAAGCAATGAATGTTTGAGTTGTGGACATAGCACATGGGCAATACAAAATTTCTTAAAATTTTTCTGAAATTCTACAGTTTTATAAGTTAGTTATTTATAACAGTGGCCAAGCTTTAGGTGTATGATGTTTTTCTGCATTAAAATTAACAATAAGAAAATTTATATCTGTAAAAAATAAAATAATAATAATAATAATAATAATAATAATAATAATAATAATAAATAAACACTAGAAGCTTAAATGTGTTCCCACCTGCCTCGTGGCATATTGTGGCTAGCAAGTAAGGAAGCAGCATAAATAAATATCTTCTAAACTTTGGATTAAGCATTGCAGATGTGTGCAAGATTGGTGTGGAATGCATGTGTCAGCTCTAATGGACTCTGTCCACTCTGTTTCCAGCCTTTGGCATCTCCGTGCTGAAAACACCGAAAGGCTGATTTGATTTTTTTTTTTCCACTGAGGGCTTCTGGGTTCAGAGTGCTTCCATGCGCCTTTGCAAATGAGGATGTATAGGGGCGCCTGCAAGGCTGTGGATCGTTTAACCACAGTATATTGTCACTTGGGGAACAGCCAAATGTTGCTGCAATCCCAATAATTCAGAGGCCATCATAAATCATTCTGATGAGAAAGAAAAGCTAAAGCAGAGATATTGCTTTCTGCCACCTACAAGAGAAAGTGAATGGCTTAAAGATGTTCTTTAAGTGTGGCCTGGTTTCTAATAACCCATTCCTCAATAAGACCATCCCAAGCTGTTGTGTATATCCAGAGAACTCACGAGTTTAAACACCAGAGAAAAGAAAGATATGAATTCTTTCTTTGAGAGATTTATTTGCTTCCTCTTTATATGGCTCTAATAACTTCATAAGCATTCAAACATTGGCCTGCATCTGTCTTGGACATTTGTGTTAACCCTTTTCATGGACTGAACAATTGTTTGTGTAAATTTATGCTCTAGGATAAGATAATCTAAGTACTCTTAGAAAAGAAACCAACAGATCAACCATTGCAAGCCCATGTGTCATAGAAGTACTTCTCTATCAGAGAAAATATAAGGCATTTCCCGTTTGTTTCCTGGAAGTTGAGCAAAGCTCCAAACTTGTAGGATCTCCCCTATTTTCAAAAAAAAAAAATTGGTGTTTGATGCTGCCCTGTCATTAATGTGTCGAAGGAAAGAAGGAAGGAAGGAAGGAAGGAAGGAAGGAAGGAAGGAAGGAAGGAAGGAAGGAAGGAAGAATTAAGTTTGGATGGTTTAATGAACCCAACTGGAGAGTGAGGTACAGTTCAGCCCCTCATGTTCTCTTGTGCTGGTGGAATGAGAAATATAACCTGGCTGTGCACATAGGAAAAGGAGTAAGTAGAACTCTATGAGCAGCTGGGTCTTTCATTGTAGAAATCATATAAAATACTAATTACTTTAAAATCAGTTCAATTCAACATTTAAATGAATGCAGTTTGTTATCTAAGTTACTCAAATACTCATTTATGCATTTATTGAGGACCTACTTTCTGCTAAGCACTGGTTAGGCATCAAGGATATAATATACATAGTATATGTCTACATATCTAGATATACTATATATGTTTATACTATATATACCATATAGATATACTATATATTATATCTAGATATGTATATAGATATATATGTGTGTATACATATATGTCTTCATATATATAACCAAAGGCTTTACTAACAGTATAACTTATACTTTAGTATGGTAAGAAAGACATTCCATAAGTAAAATATATAAGAAACACATACTGACAAGTATTAAGATAAATAACATAACAGGAAGAAGGAGGTAGGGCAGGCCTGTGAGAAGTCTCTTCCAACTTCAGATAGAATGGACAGGAATTATGTCAATACCTTACCCATAGGCTAAACTGTATTCCCCAAAACACATGTGCTAAAGCCCTTACTCCCAGTATTCAGCAAGGAATACTAAGAGGTAAAATTATACAAGGCCTTAATAGTAGTTCCTGATCCTATGAGACTGTGCCTTATAGGAACAGGAATACATACCACACCAATATCAGATTCCAGCCTCTAAAACCATGAGAAAATTAATTTCTGCAACATAAACTACAGTCTATGGAAATTCAGAAAGATAGCCAGAGCTGATAAAGGCACTATCTGAATTTGATTTAAAGACACTCTGATATTGCTTCTTTTCAAAACAAACGCTTTACGTTTTTATCATTAAGAATAAGCTCCCTGAAACTCAAGAAATATCATCTCTGCTTTGCTTGCCAAGGTCAGCTCTGGCTCATGATATTGGAGTCAGCTCTAGAAGTCTTAATTTCAGACATGTAAATCAACTATGCTCCGGGAGAAGCTACCATGGAGACAAAGAAAGTCAGAAATATATCTGTGTTCCGTTCACCATTTATGTATCAACAACCAACTTATTCCAAGCACTTTCTGTGTGTTTGGATGGCTTCTTTACTCAGGAATTTTTTAAGACAATAAATAAGTCAACAAAGGTAGAAACAAGTAATGTGAAGTAATGAAGTTATAAGCAAAATTATAAGAAAGAAAGACTGGGAGATGGGGAGAGTTGGGAATGGTAGGGTTAGAAGGCCAGGAATTGAAGCTCATTCGAGAGGGGTGCTAGCCATGTGAAGAGCAGCCAGAGTCCCCAAGGCACACAGCTTCGCACGCCCCTCAGTGAGGCGACACTTGGTTGGGTTAAGTAATGGGAGGAGGGATAGTATAACCAGCCCATCATGAACGAGACAGAGTGGCAGGGTTCTGGGTAGGAAGCACTTGGGGTTGGACACAGACCTGTAGGCTACAACAAGGAGCTTGGACTTTCTTTCCTAAGAATGTGCAGAAGTCATAGAAGGGTTTGATCAGTCAATGACATAAGGATGTCTTCATTTCTCATTGCTTCCATAACAACTTTATGTATTCATGGTGGCTTCAAAAGTGCAAATTTATTTTCTGGCCATTCTGCAGGCCAGAGTCACAGACTCACCTTCAGTGGTCCGAAGTGTTGGTAGACTGTATGGTTTGGGCTCCTTTGTCAAAAATCAGCTGTGCATGGGTGTGTGGGCTTATTTCTGAGTCTTTAATTCAATATCATTTTTCAGCAAACCTATTTCTATGCCAGTACCATACAGTTTTACTTACTATTGTTCTGTAGTATAGCTTGAGGTCAGATAAGATGGAGCTACCTCCAGAAGTTCTATTATTGTATAGGATTGTTTTTGCTAATCTGGGCTTTTCATTTTCCATATGAAGTTTAGAATTGTTTTTTCAAGGTCTGTGAAAACTTGTGATGGTATTTTGATGGGGATTGCATTGAATCTGTAGATTGCCTTCGGTAAGATGGCCGTTTTTACAATCTTAATCCTACCGATCCATGAGAATGGGAGATCTTTCCATCTTCTGGTATTTTCTTCAGTTACTTTCTTCAGATTCTTGAAGTTCTTGTCCTACATTGTTTTTTATTTCCTTGTTTAGAGTTACCCCTAAATACTTTATATTATTTGTGGCTATTGTGAAGGGTGTTGTTTCCCTAATTTCTTTCTCAAACCATTTGTCCTTTTTATACAAGAGGGCTAATGGTTTTTTGTTTGTTGGTTGTTTGTTTGTTTGTTTAATTAATCTTGTATACAGCCACTTTACTGAATGAGCTTATCAGCTGCAGGAATTCTGTGATAGAATTTTGGGGATCACTTATACGATACTATTGCATCATCTGCAAATAGTGATACTTTAATTTCTTCCTTTCCTATTTGTATTCCTTAAATCTCATTTAGTTGTTTTATTGCTCTACCTAGAACTTCTACTCTTATATTGAAGAGATATGAAGAGAATGGGAAACATGTCTTGTCCCTGATTTTAGAGGGATTGATTTGAGTTTCACCCCATTTAGTTTGATGTTGGCGATAGGCTTGCTGTATATAGCCTTTATTATGTTTAGATATGGACCTCATATCCTTGATCTCTCCAAGAGTTTTATCATGAAGGTGTGTTGGATTTTGTCGAAGGCTTTGTCTACATCTAATAAGATGAACATATGATTTTTTTGTCTCAGTTTGTTTATGTGGTGGATTACATTGATGAATTTTTGTATGTTGAACCATCCAGGAATCCCTACTTGATCATGGTGGATAATGTGTTTGATGTGTTCTTGAATTCTGTTTGCAAGTATTTTATTGAGTATTTTTGCTTCAATGTTCATAAGGGATATTGCTCTAAAATTTTCTTTTTTATTGAGTCATTGTGTGGTTTAGATATCAAGATGACTGTGACTTCATAGATTGAGCTTGGTAGTGTTGCTTCTGTTTCTATTTTGTAGAATAGTTTAAGGAGTATTGGGGTTAGCTCTTCTTTGAAGGTCTGGCGGAATTCCACACTAAAACCATCTGGCCCTGGGATTGTTTTTCAGGGTTTGGGAGACTTTTGATGGATGCTTCTATTTCCTTAAAGGTTATAGGGCTGATTAAACTGTTTACCTGATTTAGGTAAAATCTATCGAGAAGATCATCCATTTCCTTTAGGTTTTCCAATTTTGTGGAATATAGGCTATTGAAGTAAGATCTAATGATTCTTTGGATTTCCTCAGTGTCTGTTGTTATGTCTCCCTTTTCATTTCACTTTGTTAATTTGGGTACTGTCTCTGTCTTTTAGTTAGTTTGGCTAGGAGTTTGTGTACCTTGTTGATTTTCTCAAAGAACCAACTCTCCTCCATCTCTTGTGTTCTGTTGGTGATCTTACCTCTGTGATTCCTGACCTCTTCTCTAAGTTTTCAAGCTCCAGAGTTTTCTCAGTTTGTGTTTTCTTTATTGATTCTAATTCTATTTTCAGGTCTTGAACAGTTTTATTTCCTTCACATGTTTGATTATGGTTTCCTGTCTGTCCTTGATGGCCTCTATTTGTTTGGTTGTATTGTCCTGTATTTCTTTGAGAGATTTATTTGCTTCCTCTTTATATGGCTCTAATAACTTCATAAGCATAGATTTAAGGTCATTTTCCTGTGTTTCAACTGCATTAGAATGTCCATTGTTTTTTGGGTGGTGGAGCCATGATGTCCTAGTTTTTATTGATTGTGTCCACCCACCACAAAATAACCAAAACACTAAATCTGCAGATATATATATTTATACATATATTTAAAGTGGCAAGGCTAACCAACATATAAAGGTAGACCTATCAGAATCACACCTAACTTCTCACAGAGGCTATGAAAGCCAGAAGGACCTTGGCAGATGTCATGAAGACTTTAACAGACCACAGATGCCAACCCAGCCTACCATAATTGAGTTTTTAAAGAAACCAAAACTTCCATTACAAAGATGGTGATCACAATGAGAACCTTCACGATCCTCCACCACAGCCTCTCCATCTCAACAGCATTAGTTTCATCACATATGCAGAGTCCTTTCCCCAAATAAGGAACTATTTGAGGCTTTTTGGATTAGGACCCAGATGTCTTCCTGGGGAAGGAACATTATTCAGCCCTCCATGGAGTACCTGAAGAAACTCCAGTATGTAACAACTTTCCCCAAAATATGTCTTTACATCTTAATGATGTTGCTAGCTGTTACATGAGGGGAAGTGTCCCTGGACAATTAAGTTAAGGTAATCAGATTAAGGCTATCAAAATCAATACTTTTTTTTTTAACTCTCAGAGCCTCAAATGAGATTTCCAAGATGGAATAGAGGTGCAGCTTATGTGGTCACTGACCCATTTGTACACAGAGAACATCTTAAGAAACTGCTATTTCCTGAGACAAGTTTGAAATGGTCCTAGCCTCCGAAAATCTCCAGGAGAATTAAGCTGCTTTGAAACATTTGAAGAACTGTCATGGAAAAGACAGAGAGGAATTATGTAAGGCTCTGGATGTGAAGCCAGAAATCAATGAGAACATGACAGAGGTCAAGTTTCACCTCAGCAGTCAGCCTTCTTGCAGTCTACAGAGCTGCTGTGAGAAGGCTTCCCAACTACTATTTGTTTCACATCTTCAAGGGTTACCACCATGGCTTGTATTAATATTCCTCAGGTTTTACTATAATTAGGCAGCAGCTCCAGGATTGGATACACTCTGTCTCTGTATATTCGGGGCAAGGCCTGTGGTTCTACAGATCTCACAGAGGATTGAGAGCAATGTCAGAAGATGAAGAGAGACTGCAGCATTATATAAGAGTTTAGACACCAGAATCTTCAAAAGAAGCTCCCTTCTAATAATCCTGAAGCTGATGAACTATTGTGATGATAAGACGCTTCCTGGGTGTGGAGGACTTATCTTCAAAGATAAGCATGAATCCATGATACAGTGAGACTACAATTTGCTGGATATTAGTGGAAGCATAACTGAATTTGTGAGTTTTTTCCAGGAGAGAAGGTATTTTTTCAGGTTGTGTCAAATTTGAGAACTTTTCTCCTGTGAACCACACAGTAGACATAAGTGGCTTTTGTGTGCCTTTATTTTTGATTGGTTATGCACAAGATGCATAAAGTAGGACTGGTTTTATTGGGTCAGCCTAATAATAAACTAAACGATATTTATTCAACAGATCATTTTAGCACCCAGTATGTGCCAGATCTACACTAGGCTCTGAGAGCCAACAGTGAACAAAATAGACATGATTTGGGGCTCTAAAGAGCTTATCAGGAAGCTAGGAAGATAGCCTGGAAGGTAAGAACGCTTGTTGTTCAGGCATGACAACTAGAGTGGAAATTCCCAGAACCCATGTAAAAAAAAACTGGAAGTGGTTCCGCTCTTCTGTAATCCCCGCACTGTGGGGATGTGGAGACAGGAAGCTCTCAGGCACTTCTCAGCCACCAACCTCACACCAGATTCAGTGAGAAACCCCACCTTGAAGGACTAGTGCAGAGAGTGGTAGAATAGGTCACCCAGCATTTCCACGTGCTTTCTGCAAACACATACACAGACACACATGCACACGTGACCATTAATATCCACTCCAAAAAGAACAATGGAGCATGCCAGGCAATCCTAGGACTCAGGCAACTGAGACAGAAGGATCATGAGTTCAAGACTGCCAAGAGTATATACTAAGGCACTATCTCCAAAAGAAAAATTAATAAAGATTTAGAGCAGTGGCTCTCAACCTGTGGGCCACAGGGGACAAATGATCCTTTCACAGGCGTCATAGATCAGATATCCTGTATATCAGATATTTACACAATAAATTATAAAACATAAAATTTCAGTTAATATTATTGTATTAGTTATATCATACCAATGCATCCAGACATTCAGGATAAAACTGAGTATGAGAAACATGAAAACTCTTTACAATTTGTCTGGAAACCTAACCCCCTGCCCTTTGTTATTTCACTTTATTTTATTTCCAGAACTGGGGGTAAAACCCAAGGCCTCACGGGCATTAGGCAGGCACTCCTCTCCTGTACTACATTCCCAGCCCTAAAACTAGCTTTTAGAAGCAACCATTTTGACTCATTCCAACTACACATGTCTGCTGTGCTCATTTGGCAGCAATTTCCTTTTGTGCGTTTGTTACATGAGATGAGGTGGGGAAGAAGAGAAGGAAGAAAGTGAGTCGGGGCAAACAGCAAGGCTGTCTCTGTACTCAGCTTTCAGTGTGTCAGTGCATAACAACCATCTAGAATAGCAGTCAGTGGCTTGCAGGTAAGACAGGCGCTGTCTGAAAGCCACGCTCACCCCTGGATTCCTCCATGTTGGTGAAATTCTAGCCCTAGTCGCACTGCTGTGCAGTATCCGACTGCCTTGTATCTGGTAACAGTCTCCTTGGGTCCTTTTTAATAGCAATGATGACAGTCCATAAGACAAAGTATCTGATCGGCACTAGGGTTTTTTTTTTATATTATTTCTTAAAATTTTATCAAATTGTCACTTTATCGATTATGACTCTTTCACTTGGCAATTTCACAAAACGAAATCAATAGACACTTAAACAAAATAAGACTTTATAAAGTCACCTAGCTGAGAAACCCAGAGATAGATCTGGCAGGTACATTTCTATTTAAGAGCTCAAGCACTGTCCTCAGAGCCCAGTGATTCTCTGTCCATTAGGCCTTTGTCTCCAGCTCCGTTCTCAAGTCCTGCATAGTGGCTCAAGCAATTCAAATCACATCCTCCCAAGGTCAAACTCACTGCCTCTCTAGGCCTGACTTTCACGTCACAGGAACTTTCTATTTTCCTGGTTACAAGCGGAGCAGAGGTCCATCTCAGAAGCATGGTTGCCCCTGTGCATGCTCACAGATGGTGGTGGGTGTGTAAGTGATACCCACACACACAAATGGCACATAAGCTGAGACACAGGAAGATGGTGGAGCCCCAGAGGAATCATGGACCAAAATGGAGCATAGAAAATGGAGAAAGAGTATCAAATATGCGAGCAAAGCAGAGAAACTCCTGCAGACAAGCATAAGCAGAGCATGCAGACCCTCCTGCATATTAGAGTAGCACCTTCTCTTTCACAGCCAATCGTTTCCTAGGAGTATACCCTTCCACTGTCCTGTGTGCAGGCTCCAGTGATGTGCTGGATGAATCTGCCACGTTCAGAACTGTTCTCCATTCTCTGTATCACCCACGAAATGTACCACTCCACCCTCCTCAGCTATGTCAGCCCACACTTCTGTCTCATCCACACAGAACTGAGGAGGGTGAGAAGGAAGAAAAAAGTGAACTTGTGCCAGGCTGCATCGCCAGGGGCAAGTGATCAAAGTGCAGGCAACTGAGTTCATGACTGAGGCACCCGCTGCTCCCCTTACTCGGACACCCACACGGAGACTGAGCTGCCTATCGGCTACATCTGAGTAGGGGCTCTAGGTCAGGGCCACAAAGGAAAAGGATCCAGGTAGTCCTGATGAGACCTGATAAACTAGGGGCAGGTGGCAGGCGAGGAGAACTCCTGCTTTCAGTAGACTACGGGAAGGGAATAGAAAGGAAGAGGAAGAGAGGGTGGGGCTAGGAGGAGATGAAGGAGGGGGTTACAATCGGGATATACAGTGAATAAATTGTAAAAAGAAATAATTCATTAATTTTTAAAAAGAATTTATGCTAGGATATTTTGGAAAAGATCTTTTCTGGGTTTTCTGCATTAAGAGAGAGAAAGAGGGGTTTCAAGGCATCTTCCAGAAAATGTAGATTTCTTAGCCAGTTTTGACTAGATATCTTATGGAACTTTGAAGTCACTTGTCCTTCTCTCTGGGTCCACTACTTGTATGTAAAATGAAGGCAAAGAGCCTGCAGGCTCTAACCAGAAATAATGCTATGACTAACTCCCAAGAACCAAGCCCACCTTCTAAGCCTTTTGTCAGCTCACCCTGAGTAATTCTTTTTCTAGTCACAGACAAGGGGAGGTAAATACTGGTACACACATGCAGGGTAAACATCACAGGGTGATTTGTAAATCACTTTTATAATGCTGCTGTGCATGCTGTGGGCATTGCTGACAGAAGAAATAATATCAGAAAATGGAACCAAGACAGAGGGAGGAAAAGAAAAACAAAAATTTTTACTTCTTGGGGTTTGATACGGCAACTCTTACTGGGAAGGTTTGTCTATTCTTTTTTTTTTTTTCATTTGTAATTTTATCTTTATTAATTACAATTTATTCACTTTGTATCTCAGTTATAGCCCCCTTTAGATCCCCTCCAAATCCACCCTCCCTCCCTCTTCTTCTCCTAAGCCCCTCCTCCAGTCCAATGATAGTGGAGGTCCTCCTCCCCTTCTGTCTAACCCTAGTCTATCAGGTCTCATCAGGTCTGGCTTCTTTGTCTTCCTCTGTGGACTGGTAAGGCTGCTCCCCCCTCAGGTGGAGGTGATTAAAGAGCCAGCCCATTGATTCATTTCAGAGAAGGCCCATGTTCTTATTATTGGGGAACCCTCTTGGACACTGAGCTGCCATGAGCTACTTCTGTGCAGGTATTCTAACTTATCTCCATGCATGGTCCTTGGTTGGAGAATCCCCGAAAAGACCCCTGGGCCCAGATTTTTTGGTTTTGTTGGTCTTCTTGTGGAACTCCTGTTCCCTCCAGGTCTTTCTATATCCCCATTCTTTCATAAAATTACTTGAACTCTGCCAAAAGTTTGGCTATGAATCTCATCATATGTTTCGATACTCTATTGGGTAGAGTCTTTCAGATACCCTCTGTGATAGATTCCTGTCTTGTTCCCTGTTTTCTCCCTCTTCCAATGTCCATCTCTTTTGCCTTTCTGAATTAAGATTGAGCATCTTACCAGGGTCCTCCTTCTTGCACATTTACACAATGGAATACTACTCAGCAATTAAAAACAAAGATCATGAAATTTGAAGGCAAATGGTGGGAACTACGCAGGACTAGCCACAGGATTATCATCATGGATTGCCGCAGCCATGAATCATCTGAAGGAATGGGCGGGCATGGGAGCGTTAGCAGGCCTTCTGGTGTTGGTCACCTTGGTTTGCCTGTGGTATATATGCAAGATTAGAGTCTCACAACAGCGTAATGCAGCCACGACCATTCAGGCATTTACAGCCATTGAAGCAGGACAGTCTCCCCAAGCATGGTTGGCTACCATAAAAAGCCAAAATGTTACGCTCAGGTTTGTCTATTCTTGGCGCTGGTGACAGACCCAAGTTCCAGCATCCGGGTCTGTCACTACAGCAAGCCCTCAACGAGGCAGTGTGTGCTCAATTGTGGCTCCCTCACAGTTTTCTGAAGGTTGGGAAAGCCTAGGTTTTCAGACAGACTTTTGGGGATGTTGCCATCAAGGTCACATGGCTCAGACCTCTGCCCCTATAGTGGAAAGAATAAAGGTCATGGGAATTGAAGCTTATCTCCCAGGGTAGCTGGGTGGTCTGGGCGCTGTGTATTCACATGCAGAGTTTCAGGTCCACAGAGCTCCATTAGGGACTTTCAGCTTTTTCTACCCTTTGACATCACTGACCATAATGAAGCTAATTAGACATTCCACAACCCCAGGTCCCTAGCACATCCATTCTCCCTCTCATCAGGCTGTCGGTAGCCTCAAAGCTAACCCATCCTTGCCTCAGCCTCACCATCACACGTTAGCGGCCTCAGTCTGCAGGTTCTCTCTCGGTACCACGTTCAACATGTTAGTGCCTCCTTTGCATCTTAACCAAGCATGTGAACCCTGTCACACTCCTCCCTAGAGCACTGCCCTCAGCTGCAGCAAGGCTGGAATTCTGAGACATATTTTGTCATTGTCACTCAACAGTTTAAAAAAAAATGGCTCCTGGCTTTTACAGAATGAACCCAGTCTGCTCATCTAGATTCACTTTTAATCCAATTGCACCCCCATGCCTTTTCTCTAATACCCTCCACAGAGCTGTCCCTGAGCAGCCTTTCAGAAGGGACCCCACTGTGCTCCCAGCCTCCACCTCTTGACTTGACTCTGCCTTTCATCTGTCCTTCCCACCACTAATTCTGTCCTCCTGTTCTACCTTTTCCAACATATCTTGATTCCTCCATTGTCAAAATGAGCCTGCTTCTTTGCTTTTCTAAACACTGTACTTTACAGCAAGTGTAACGTTTGCATTATCTGTCTACTTACATGCCTGGTGGACAAGCAACTGTGTTATCATGATCTTCTGCTCTCTCATCCCCTGATAGCACGAAAGCTCTAGCTTCTTCCCAGGGACTTTTACACGCACTCTTTCCTTTGACCTTCAAAACTTCCCTACATGCAGTTGCTATCATTTTAACTATTCCTTTAACCATTCCTTCTATGGAAGAAAAACTTAGGCACAAGTAAATTCAGTGTCTAACCCAGGAACACACAGACAATGAGTGACGCTAGCCTGCAGGGGGCATTGGGTGTCCCACCATGGCACACAACCAGGTACAAGATAATGAACAGCCTAGGATCCAGCTAGATACTAAGTTAAATCTCTGCCTGACAAACACATGAATGCTGACAATTAGTCAACCGCAACATGTTGTACAAACCAACTAAGATTCTCTGGCTCCAGTGACAGGCATTTTGGCCATGTTCATGTTTTTGCTTTTCTTCTCACTTTTAAAACAAAAAGTTAATTAGACCTTAGTCTTGGTTCTTCCTATAGAAAACAGCTTCTCCTTACTTCTTTCCAGGGCTGTCCCTTTCTACCTGCCGACCACCCTTAAGTTGTGCAGCTCCGACAGTAAAGATACCCATCTACAAAGATGCAGAGCCCTCACATCAGGAAGCTTGCAAGGAGTTTAAACAGATGGGATAAAGACTCATCGGCTAAATTCTGAGCCTGAATCTTTTCTTCCTCAAGCCCATTAATCTGTTAAAAAAAAAAAAAAAAACTTTTACCAGATGATTGAATAATTTGAATAATGACACATTTCTTTTGTCACAACTTGAATACAATGGCTAAGCCCCAGATCTACAGGTGAGTGTGTGCTTTCTGGGAAAGTGACAAGTCAGCCTTATTGCTTTTGTGTGGGAAGCATTTCAAGTAGCAGAGAGAAGCAAGCTCCATCAACTGCAGGCATAGAGACGAATACACAATGAGTGGCAGTTATTTTCTGCAAGAACATTAATTAATCAAGCAGAGTTGACAAGGATAAGTGATCTCACAAGGCAGGGAAGCAAAGGTTCTTGCTGCTTTCTAAACGGTCGAAGTATCTTTCCCAGCATCCTGTTTAGGGGCAGTGTTTACCATTTCCTTGGGTGCTAACTCCCTTTCTAATGTTGCTATAGCAACATATGTGGGTCAGGTTTTTGTTGTTGTTATTTTGTTTTGTTTTGGAGGTTGTTCCATTTTTTTTTCAGGTTACCAGGTGAAATGTTTGAAGCAAAAGCCTTTGCTGCATTAGTGAGGGGACAAGAGATGTAGTGGTGCTTTAGTCTGTGATGTTATCTTCTGTTTGTGTGGCCCATTTTCTGGGATGACTTGAACATGCCAGATCTCGCATACTTTCACAACAATACTGTGAGGAAGGGCACAGTTTGCCACAGTCTTACAAATTTTACATCCAAGATAGATGAGAAGCAAAGAGAAGAATCACGAAAAATGCCATGTTAGGAAAGACTTTAAAAAAGCATATAAAGGGTCTAAGACTGTAAATGAAGAACGTGGAGATGAGCAACACTGTTTTGTAATTACCAACAACTAACAACATGACTGTTCCTGTCTTCTTTGCTACTGCATGCTAATTTCAGTAAATCCCACTAAAAATTTCAGGAGTGAATTATAGTGTTTGGACTTGAGATTATAACCGACACTGTAGAAATGATGAGAGCAGATAGCACAGGCTATTTGAAGAGTAACAGGCAGATTTTGGAATAGCTGAAAAACTACATGATATGATCTTCTGAAAGGAGCAATCAGGCTGTTGTGAGGGAAATAGATGCAAAGGTGGTAGCAAGGACAGACAGGAGGCAACTACAGAAGTTTGTAAAACAGATGGCAATGGCTCAGATGGAGACGGGAGAAGAGACAGTAGAACTTGATCAGATTCCAGACAGATAGCAAATACAGACTATAATACTTAGACATGAAGAAGACAAAGAAAAACCAAGGATAATTATGGTCTGGGACTTTAAAATGAATGCTATCAAGGAGAGGTAGTCTACAGCTGTTGTGGGTTTGGTAGGAATAAGGAGAACAAGAATTCAAGTTTGAGAGACTTTAAGCTTGAGAAGATGATCTATCTTCCAAGTGGCAGTGGAAGTGCCAAGTAGGCAGCTGGCTGTAGGAATCCAAAGTGTGAAAGTCTGGACTGGTCCTCTAAGCCGTCATGTTGCTGGCAGGTAGAAAATAGCTATAGTCACGGAGCAGGGTGCGCTCTGGAGGAGAGTGGATGGATACATGAGCGAGCTGAGACTCTCCCAACAGTGCATCAGAGGGAGGAGGAAGATCCAGCAAAAAGCTCAAGTAACAACCACGAGCATGCAGCATGCCTCAAGCCAAGCGTATTGAACAGCATATTGAAGAGATGGCAAGGAGCACCATTGTCCAGCCATGCTAACCATTCAAGAAAAATACAGAGTAATGACTAACCAGGCCCTGGAACAGCCTGAGTGTCGTGGGTAATGTTGATAAGAATGATTTTCAAGGAGGGATTTGCGAAATGGCTGGAGTAAGAAGAGGGTGTGGCTTGGAAGTAATGAGCATAAATGCTGTTTTCCCAGAACTTTTGTTGCAACCAGTGGGAAAAAATGAGGGGACAAGCTTGTGGAGATAATTTTCACTGTTTGAAGAGGCAAGAGTAACCGTATGTTCGTAATAAGGACACAGGAAAGAACAGGAGGCAGGGATGACATGCAGCCAGGGAACACTGGCTGCAGTGACAAGCTGAAAGAGCAATACGATGGTGGCAATGTAGGGCACAGGTGAAGCTGGGGGTGGCTTTAGACAGGAAAGCTGGAGCACAGGGGACTTGGTCAGGTGCTGGCAGGAGAACCTCTGTGGAAGCCTCTTCTAAAGGCTATCATGTTCTCGGTGCAGTAAAACACATTTTCTGGCTCCCAGCAACATAGGAGGAGAAGGTGTGGAAGGTTGGAGGTGTGAAAGAATTGTTTCTTGGAGGTACAAAGCGAAGTGCTTCACTGATCTTTAAGTTTAAAAAATATGCACTTGGCTACTCACACTGGCCTTGTTATGGAGCATGCCTACATCCTTTGGTAGTTGAATGGATTTTAAAATGTACACACACACCACACACACATACACGAGTAGAGTTTTATTAAACCACAAAGAAAAACAGACTATCATTTTCAAAAAAAATAAATGGATGGAACTTGAGATCATTGGGTTGTGTGAAACAGGCAAGGCAGGTATCAAATATATTCTGTTATATGTGGACTCTAGGGGGACAAGGGGAATGAAAACAAGGGGAGGATTGTTAGGCATGTGAAGGAGAAAAAAGAAAGAGGTGAGAAGAGATTAATGTGATCTTGTATGCATATATAAAATATATATCACAACCCATTGTTTATTATAATTAATACATGCTAGTAAAGATAATCAACAAAGTAAGAATCATAAACCCTTGAAATCATAAACTCAATAAAATCCATTCTACCCAATGTGGAAAAAAAAGAGAAAAGCTCCTATGACTACTGTAGGGATTAGCTTCAAACTTTAAACTTGAGAAGATAAGTTGCTTGCATCTAAGTACCAACTGAAATATTTCCAAGTAGAATTTCCCCAACTATTGCCTATGGCTGAGATAATAAAAGCATAGGCTATCAGCCTTGAGGGAGAGACCATTAAAGCCCTTTCCCAGATGTTGGAACTTGAGGCTAAATCTAGATTTTTTTTTTCTTCATTTTCTATGAAGAAAGTTGTAGCTGAAGCCAAAATAGTGGTAGAATCAAGAATGTTAACAGACAACACAGTACAGGAAGAAAAGGAAAAGAAAAGGTAACTTTAAACCAGTGTGGAACACTTGGTCAGGATGTGGAGTGAATGAAAGGCAAGCTCACTGACTCCAGAACTCCAGGGACAATCGCTATAGTTTTCCATGAGCAGAAGGCCGTGTCTGGGATAGAGAAATCTACCTCACCTACCACAGCAGAGCATCCGTCACAGCAAAATGGCTAGCAGAAGGAAAGTACCCAGTTGATAGTGGTGAGGCTCCCTATTACTATGGCCTGGAATTTGGCCTTTCTACCACCAAAGTGCCAGCTGCTCAGTATCCCCTAACTACTACTGAAAAACAAACTAGGGAATGTTCACAGCCTTTCATGCACAGGGTCCAAACAATCTAAAGGATACCACCTAGTTGAAACATTATCCTCTTCACATCACCTCAGGAGCTTTTAGGTCTTCTAGCTGATCTGTCAATAAAGCATTCCAGTCCATCTTTTCAGGAAGGGCTTATTTGAGCCAAAGGAGTGGAGACTAGTCATGTGACTACATTATGTATTGCTGTGTATCAAACTGCCCCCAAAGCCCAACATATTTACATTTTCTGGCCACTGCTTAGATGAATCCTCATAAAACGTAATAGTATAAGCTATGTTAAAAAAAAAATCAGCCACATGGGGTTGGAGGGTTATCTCAGGGTTAGAAAGCTTGCCTACCAAGCACAAGATCCTAGGTTCAGTCTCAGCTCAAAAAAATTAATCAGTCATAGCTCCAGTCATGGCAAAACTCAACTAGGAAGGATTTTCCTCAATGTCCATGTCTTTGTGGGTAATATTCAGTTCCTTGAAGAGTGATGCAAACAATTTCTCAGTTTCAGAAAGTCACTCAATTTCCCAGACCCTTGTCATGAGAATCTCTATAGAGAAGTCCACACCATGACAGCAGATACCAACTGAAAAGCAAGTGAGAGTCAAGTGGGGGAGAAGAGAATGGAGCCTCTCTCTCTCTCTCTCTCGCTCTCTCTCTCTCTCTCTCGCTCTCTCTCCCCCCTCTCTGAAGTGAGTGATATATCCGTCCATCTCTTGCTTCCTTCTATTGGAGTCGGCACTACATGTGGCCCCCAGTCAAGGCTGGGCTGAGGCAATGCTTGGACTGCACACTGATGGGACACCAGCACATGGAAATTGGTCAGACCCACTTTACAGGCTGCCTGCTACAATAGTGAACTCAAAACTAAGTTTCCATTGCTGCTAAGAAGGTGGCCTCCACTCTTGGCTCTGGGAAAAATAAACCTGAGAAAAGAGAGGAGCCGGCCATCTGCCTTCTAGCATGTTGCCTTGCTACATTAGAGGTCTGACCCATCAGGTCCCAAGTAACAAAACTCACTTCCCTTTTCTATTTTTCCATGTGTGTAAATAGTATGAATATATGCATGCATGTTTTGGCACATACTGTGTGTGCGTGTGCGTGCATGTGTGTGTCTGCATGTGGAACCCCAATTGGATTTCAAGACTCATCCTCAATCATTCTTCTACATCATTCACTGAGGTTGGGGGTCTCACTTAAAAACCAGAGTTTGCCAATAGGGTTGGTCTTTCTAGACATCTTGCTCTGGCAACTTCCTGTCCCCCATCTTCTGAAGCTGCAATTACAGGCAGACACCACATCCACCAGGCACAGAAGTGGGTTTCTGAGGATCTAAATTCCAATCCTCATACTTGCCTGGCAAATACTCTAATTACTGAGCTATCACCCAGACCTAGCCTCCTTTTTTAAGGCAGGCAAGTCTCTAGAATAGCTGCAGTATATATATACCACTTGAGTTCACAGCTCCCCTGGGCTCGTGAGGCCTCTCAAGATGCTTCCTCTTTGAGCACCTTTAATTTTATTTAGTGTCAGTCCCACCACATTTCCCCCACCAAAGGCCTCTCTCAAGGTTAGAGACACCATGCCTCCTTCTGCCTCCTATTGAATTTCCTATGGAGAGTGAGTGAATTATTTCCCTTTTCTCTCACTCAGACTCTAACCTAGTCAACTTCCACTAAAAGGAAAAACGGGTGACAGAATTAAATAGGTGAGAGGCAGTATAGAATATTTCCAAACTTCGGTTGTGAGGGATTAATTATAACTTGCAGGAGCAGTCACTGGCGTGGCCATTGCTCATGGTTCACAGAAGAAAGCTGTACCCTCTGGGAGCAAAGGACCGCTTTCCTTCCCCGTGGCTTCCGCAGCTGCGAGGGTTGTGGGGTAGGTGGTAACTGCTTTCCATATTTCAGTGCCTCACAAACCTGGGCTTTGGTCCCAGCTCATTTTCTTCTCTTCGCTACCCTGGGCACACATCTGAGCCTTCTGTGCTGGTTACGCGGGGGAGGACAAAAAAAAAAGGGTTATATAGTGTGATTCCTGGCAGAGATCAGAGGCCAAAGCTCTACACCACCCTCGCAGAGACTTCTCTTCCTGCTGGGCTCTCTTCCTCTCAATTCCAAGTCTCTCTCATTCCTCTGAGGTATGCTTGCCTTTTTCCTTAGTCCTTCCCCACAAAACCCACCTCCAACATGCGGTGTGTCAGGACAACCTCCTCCAGGAGGCTCTCGGGTAGAAGGTCAAACAAGTGTCTTTGTGCTAGGGCATTCAAGACCTGATAAATCTGTGAGTCATCCATCAAAAATGGCTCCACAGTTAAAAATGGGCATGTAGAAATACCTTGAAGTGTCCCTCTCAGATTTAATCCCAACCTGTAATCATGCCAATTCCCAGCTCCAGCTAAGCCAAATCTTCCATTTTATCCACTCCTGTTCCCAAGCTGTTGAAAATTACAAATGCCTGATGACCAGCCCCCATTACAAATCTGTGCTGTTCAGCATCGCTTGCTCACTAATCCTTTTATTCATTCTTATTAACTGTCTAGCCTGCTCCATATGGCAGCAATTTAGGTCTATTTTACTCTTCTCTAATACCCCACCCACTTCTTCCATAGCCTCCTGCATGACTACAAACCTGATGTCCTTTACCTCAGTTCCTCTTTCCTGTACCTCAGACAGCTGGCTTGCCTCACCCAGCCCCCTGGCCTCCACAGTATGCAATAGAAAAGAAACCCATCCTTTTCTATTGTTAACTGTGAACTTTTTTTCATTAATTTGTGTATTTAATCACTTTAGAACCTAATCAAAACCCCCACTACTCCCAGTCCCACCCTCACATGCCCTTCTTTCAAACTCCTTCCTCTTCTCCTCAAAGAATGGAGGCACCCCATGAGTGTCAACCCACCTGCCACTTCAAGTCGCAGCAGGACTAAGCACATCCTTCTCCCACTGAGGCCAGACGAGGAAGCCCAGCTAAGAGGAAAGGATTCAAAGGCTGGCAACAGAGTCAGAGACAGGCCCCTGCTCCAACTGATAGGGGACCCACATGAAGAACAAGCTACACAGCTGCTACTTATGTGTAGGGGGGCTAGGTTCAGTCCATGCATGCTCTTTGGTTGGTGATTCCGTTTCTGTGAGCCCCCATGGACCCAGGTTAGGTTACTCTGTAGTGTTCTCTTGGTACCCTTGACCCCTCCAGCTCCCTCAATCCTGCCTCCCACTCTTCCACAAGACTCCCCCAAGCTCTACCTATTGTTTGGCTGTGGGTCTCTGCATCTGTTTCCATCAGCTGCTGGATAAAGCCTCTCAGAAGACAGTTACGCCAGGTTCCAGTATGCAAGCATAGCAGAGTATCACTAACAATGTCAGGAATGGCTCTCTCCCACGGGGTGGGTCTCAAGTTGGGCCAGTCATTGGTTGGCCATTCCCTCAATCTCTGCTCCATCTTTATCCCTGCACTACTTGTAGACAAGACAAATTTTGGGTCAAGTTTTATGGGTGGGTTGGTGTACTTCTCCATCCACTAGAAATCCCACTTGGCTACAGGAGGTGGTGACTTCAGGCTCCACATCCCCCACTGCTAGGCGTCTCAGCTAGGGTCACCCTCAAAGACCCCCAGGAGCCTCCTCTGTCCCAGAGATGCTCTGCCACAGATTTCTTTTACACTCCCAGTCCTCTCCCACTCCCCGCACCTGATTCCCACCCAGTACCCCTCTACACGCAGTTCTGTTCCTCTAGCTACATCAGACATCTGTTTTATTCTCCCTTCTGAGTGAGAGTCAAGCGTCCTTCCTTGGCCCCTCCTTGTTACTTAGCTTCTTTGGGTCTGTGGACTGTAGAGTAGCATGGTTACCCTCTACTTTATAGCTAATATCCACTTCTAAGTGAGTATGCCCGACCCCCTGGCTGCCACAGTGGGCAGAGGAAGAGATGTATCCCTTTTCTATTGTTAACTGTGAACTTCTCATCTCGTCCTTCATGCCTAAGATTTTGTCACTTGAACCTACACCTATCTTCTTACAGGTGCAATGTCTCCCTCTAAGTCAATGGTTTTCAGTCTATGGGCTGTGACGCCTTAATGGGGTTACATATCAGATATCCGGCATATCAGCTATATACATTACAAATCATAACAGTAGCAAAATTACATCTAGGAAGTAGCAGTGAAAATAACTCTTTATGGTTGGGAGTCACCACAACATGGGGAACTGTATTAAAGGGTTGCAGCATTAGGAAGGTTGAGAACCACTGGGCTAGGTCTTTTCTATGTCCTCAGCAACTTCCCATGTCAGCAACTGTCCTTCCACCCACCAACATCACAGCCAAATCAGACTCTCCACCTCCAACCTTCCTCCACCTCTCAGCTTCCTGGGTGTCTATTTTCAGTATTTCATGGAAAATACTTTCTAAAATGTCTAAGTGACAGTTTCCATCACCTGCTATGTCTCTCTCTCTCTTTCTCTCTCTCTCTCTCTCTCTCTCTCTCTCTCTCTCTCTCTCTCTCACACACACACACACACAGAGGCTCATGAATTCAAAGTCAAATTCAAAGTCAGAAACTGTGCCACCTTGTGGAGGCAGGAGCCTACTTGTTGAGAGTAGGTCACCAGGGGTGGGCCTTTGAGGATGAAAGCCCAGACCCTGGGTCAGGCTGCCTTGCTTCCTGGCTCGCCCCAGCATCAAGAACCTCTGCCACTCAACCCTGCTAACATGAACCCTGCTGTATTTTCCCCACTGCAGTGAAAACTTGAGCTGAGATAAACTTCTCCTCCTTTAATTTGTTTCCGAGATGTACTTGGTTCACAACAGGGCAGAAGCATCATATATTCTCATCTACATCCTCTTCCAACCACTATTGAGCAGCAGCAAGCATAGATACTTTATCCTCTACCTTCATCTCTTCCTCTCTATGGTTCAGCTAACCTGCCCAGACCCTATCTACTCTTAGCCCTTCAGTGTAAAGATATGTTCTGGGGGTCTCCTCTTTCCTTTTCCCATCTTCTCTATGCACCGCTCTTGGTAGGTAATTAAAGCTGCTCCCTTGGACTATTAACCATGTCAAAGCAAAGACTCACAGCTGTTTCACTAGAGCTGGCATTCTTTGTGAATCTCAGTTCCTTCTGAGACTTCCTATTTTATATAAAATACAACCCCATACTTTCTCACCTTCACTGCTACCTTAGATATTCTAGAACTGTTCAGAAAAGAATTCATCACTTTCCCCACAGCCTCCCAAACACTCTGCCTCACCTGTTTCCTTTTCTGCCATCTTTGTCATTCTTCTTTTTTCCCTTTCAAGAGAAGGTTTCTCAGTTTAGCTTTGGCTGTTCTGGACTCGCTTTGTAGACCAGGCTGGCCTTGAACTCACAGAGACCTGCCTGCTTCTGCCTCCTGAGTGCTGGGATTAAGGTGTGTGCCACCACTGCCCAGTTTCTTGTCATTATCTTGTCTCCCTAACCTCCTGTTGTGGTGATGCTCTCGTATAGCTTCCTGTGCAGAACTCCAGTTCCCGCATGATGAAACATCACACAGTCACCAGATCTATTTATTCCCTTTCCACTTTCAGCAGCAGAATCTTCAGCATTGGTCATTGAAGCATCATGGCTGAAAATGAATCTTGAATCTCTCACCTCCCCCAAATGATGTTATCACACTGGAGAAATTGAGTTCAAACAGTCTCAAGCAGTGAGAGCAGATCACTGGAGAAGTCCAATCAGTGACAGAACAACTAAGTGAGCAAGACCAGGTTCCTGACTGGACAGACTGATGCCCTCACTCCTTCCAGTGTGTGGTTAAAAAGGGACAGAGCAGTGGTAGGGGTGGCAAGTCACACACATATGTGCTTTTTCACTGTTGACCCCTGTGAGAATGAAGACTATGCTTTAAGGACTCTAAACCAGAGGAAGAAGTCTTAAATCCTCCCACAGAACCACCAGGAAGGTGACAATTCCTGTAAAGTCTTATCCCTGCATGTATCATGAGAACACTAGCAAATGTGTGTGGTTTTCTTGTTTAATTTTTTTTTTCCAGTGGTGGGGTGGGGGAGAACTGTGACCATGGAAATAGACACAGCACATCAGGGAATCCTTCTGAGTTGAAAATCAGAGCTTCTCTCCCAGGAATTTGCCTCATCAGGAAAGATTATTCCTTGTCTTGATTTTACCATCATGGGATCAGCAAAGCTGGCCACTCCAATGGAGGACAGAGTACAAATGAGATATTTTCTCCAGTCCCCTTCAGCTGATTCAGATGTTCTTGCGGTTTATCAAAACATCAAAAAGAGACAAGAACAAGTTTCTAAGAAAAGTATGTTTCTGTGCTGGCAATGAACTAGTGAGGGCAGAGATCGTCAGACAGTCACCAGCCAAGCGAGGCCAGCCTTGCTAACCTAACGGTTCAGACACATTCATCAGTCTCCACCTTCTGCCTGAAGGCACCGCATCTTAAGATCTCAGGGCCCCTGCCTGCTTCAGCAGCCTTATGCAGAAACATGCAGCCTACTCCCACCTGCCTCCACACCACATCTATCATTTCGCTTCCTAGTTCCATCGAGAATTATAGGGATGGCTGGCAGCAAAGAGCCAGCAATGATTAACTGGAAGAGATACCTTTAAGTCACAGATCAATTCACGTCCTTCTGTGGCAGTCTGAAGAAGGCATCTCATTTCTCCACTTTTTTTTAGTATCTGAATCTCAGTAATAAATGAAACCTTCAGAGTCCCTTGCTCCGTTGGACAGTGAGACTGATACCACCTAAATTTGGGGACTGATGCAGAACTGGGAATGGGAAAGAAAGTTTTTAATGGGCCTCTCCTACCAGGTAGCCTCACCCTGCACCATGACCTCTCATCCCATTTTATGGTCCATCTGAGGGTCTGCAGTCACTCCTCAGGTGGCAAGCAAAAAGAAAGTCTCAAGATTCATGTTTTATTCAATAAACACCTGGGAAAGAGACCTCAACACTCAAACCAACATTGAGCAAATTACCTTTTTCAGGTTAACTCAGTCTTCCCATAACACCTCAGAGCACTTGGCAATAAAATAGTCAAAGCAGGTAAGGGGCTGGGGAAATTTCTCAGTTATCAAAACGCTCGCCTTGGAAGCGTGAGAACCTGAGTTAGAGACCTAGTCCCACATGGTTTAAGAAAATCTGGGTACAGTAGCCCATGCTTGTAATCCTAGTACTGAAAAGCAGGCAGACCCTGGGAGCTCACTGGCATCTTTCTCTACCGGCAATAAACTTATGAGGCCAGTGAGAAAAGGCAGAGATGGTCAGACGGCCACAAGCCAACCGAGACCAGCTCCGCTAACTGAACAGTTCAGATATATATCCTCATCTATCATTATATTCTCCTCCTTCTGCCTCCAGTTGCTGCATCTCAGAATCTCAGGGCTTCTGATTCAGCATCCTTTCGTAGAAATATGCAACCTATATCCACCTCCCTCCATGCCGCATCTATTCTTTCTCTTCTTAGCCACCTAGCCTAGTCAAGCAAGAGCATTCCAGGCTAGTGACAGACACAGTCTCAAGGGGAAAAAAATTTTTTTAAAGGTGCACATTGCCTGAGAAACAACACCTGAAGTTGTCTTGTGGCCTCCACATGCACACATATACATGTGTACAGACAGACAGACACACACAGAGCAAGAAAACTAACTAGGAACGTGGTGCAATAAGCCTAGTCTTGAAAATGACTGCATGAGTGTTACAGAAGACAGCTGCAGGGCCACGCTCTGAACCTCTGGGAGAGAAGTTTCTAGACACTTTTGATAGCCAACTGGGAGACTACAGAGCACACCCTCATTTGTTCAGACCTTTTGGTTTGATTCCACTAACAACTTTATCATTGAGGAGGCTCATTGCTTCATAAGATTTCAGTTCTTGTCAGTAGAATTCCGTGTCTATGCTGGTTCCAAAAGACAACTATACACAGTACTTTCTGGATGTCCTGATTGTTAAAAAGAAAATCATTAAGTAAGGACCAAGTCAGTAAAATGACTATTTTCTTGCTTTGAAGGATATTTAACCATATTAAGCATCTGTAAAATGGGGATTATAAGAATACCCACTATCCCATAAAAGTGAGGTTTCTCAGTCTCGTATTATGATATTCTGGGATCTGATGATCCTCTGCTGTGGAGACTGTCCTACTTGTTGCAGGATTTGGGGGTATAATCCCTCACCTCCAACACCCCTGTTCTAATAGTATCTCCCCTCTGCCCAGTTATGATCATCAGGATGTCTCTATATACTGCCAGAAGTCTCTCTCAAGGGGCGAAAGTCACCCTTGCCTGAGAACCACTGCTGCAGAAGAATAAAAGAAACAAGATAAATAAACTTCTTAACCCTGTTCCAGGCACAAAGGAAAAGTACCCTGACGTGACTCAGGAGAAGACAGTGTTCTTTAGCAGAGGATTTCAGTCTGCTGGCAGAGATTCTAAGAAAGTTCACCTTTCTAGACCACTCTCATCCTTCAAAGGCCTTAGTGAGAGAACCCAGGTAGCACAGACCACCTTATAAACTTATAAGCATGTTTGTTACTATCTCTCCCTCTTCTCTATTGACTGGTGCAAGCAATTTGTTGGAAAATGGACTTTATTACCCACACACACACACACACACACACACACACACAATACCTGACTGTCTGCCCTGCCAAAGACATTATAGACAATAGAGAATATTTTTATTGGATTTTTACAAACAATAAAAATAACCCATCTGGTCTCAACCTTTTAATCTTTGCTTAGAGGCCATTTTGTTAGAATATGGAAATTTTGGCTCCCCCGAAGCACAGAGGGAGAACACTACTGCAGCTCCTTAACTCTTCAGTGCCCAACACTGCTCGGCTCTCCCCAAACAGTAAAAGCAGTAGGTGTGTCAGCTGACAGTTCCCTAGAGATGGGTGTGAGTGATGGCTGCCTTTATCCTAGCCCTGACCTTCTCCTCTGGAATCTCTCTGCACATGTTCAGTCACATTCATAGCAGTTGCTGTGCTCCGGTCCCAGAGTCCTTAAACTCACTCATGAGCCCCTTCCCCTTTCAGCGTGAGAATCCAGGATTGTGAAAATAATGGTTGCTGTTCAATTTCATCTTGTCTCTTTTCTTACTAAAGGTTCACTAGTCCTTACACATGATGCTGCCTGACCTTTAATCATCTGTGTGACTCCCATCTGAATGAGCTTGGATACTTGAGCCAGTGGACTCTTAAAATAAGGCACTACACACTACACTGCCTGGGTGATCCTACCCAAGAGTTGGTGGGCCTATATTAAGCTGTCTCTTCAGTAGTCTCAAAGACTCCTAAGCTTTAGGCAAAGTAAAGTATTTTTCATGCAAATCCCCACCTACAGAGTCGACTCCTACCCTCTGTACTCTCAGGTCATATTTTAAACTAAAATGTTTAATTGTCTATTTATTCTCTCCCTTTCAAATTGCAGCACCTTAAACTGAGATCAGGATAGTGAGACAGCTTTGAGTCTCTAAGTCAACCTTCAGCTACAATTCCTTCCCCCAACTTTTTCAGCATCTTTAAACCCTCTTAAATTGTGACTGAAATAATTATTATCATCATAAAAACAGGGCGGGTGAACCAATAGCCAGCAACCCAAATCCAACCACAATCTGCCTTTCTAAACAACATTTTGTTGGAACACAGCCATGCTCATTTGTTTATATGTTATCAAAGCTGCTTTCCTACCACTGCAGAGACCATTAATTGGGCATAGATCAGAAATATCTACCATCTGGCCCTTTATGGAGAATGTTTACCAAAACCCCCAACCTAAGCCTTGAAGTATACAGAGCAGGATGAAACCCAAGTCAGGTTGCTATGGGTTTCCCGTTTGTTTTTAAAGTCACTAAGCAGTATGTTTAGAAATTGTATCTCACACGGTTTTGGATTCATGTAAAGTTGTGATTACTCAGAGAGGCTTCTTCTTGCAGTGGATGATAATGAATCCAAAATCCACAACTAAGACAGTGTGTGGAGAATGAGAGACTTTGGATCACTCGGCCCTCAATAGGACATCTTCATCTTTTTCCCCTCAAGGCTCAGGGATCTACGCCAAAGTGGAGATGTTAGGCCATTCCAAGGCAAGAGTTTTCCCCAGATCCAACACCCCTGACACATCTATGAACTGACAGAGACTGTAGCAGCATGCATAGGACATGCCCAGGTTCAAACCAGATGGGTCTTCAGCCCTGGGAGTGGGGGGACGTGGATGAGCAGTTCCACCCCTAACAAAGACACTATTTGCAATTCATACACGCTGGCAAAGGAAAAACAGGTTTTGTCCAATGGAGTGTCACTGAGCATATCAACCACACTCCAGGCCCCATGCCCAGGAGTAGTTGGCCAACACAAAATAAACTCCATGGGTTTTGTGTGTGTGTGTGTGTGAGAGTGTGAGATTTTTTTTTCTTTTTTTTTTTTTTTCAATGAGTGTGAGATTTTTGTTTGGTTTGGTTTTAGCATTTGCTATTTGGTTTTATTTGTGTGTTTTGATTTTCCTTTGGGGGATTTTTTCTTTTGAGAGAGAGAGAATGAAATTGTGTGGGCAGAGGGAGGTGGGGAGGATCTGGGAGAAGTTGGGAGAGGGAAGAAACATAATCAAGATATATTAAATAAAATTTTTTTTTCAATGCAGTTTATTCAGGAACCTTGAACAATCATCTGACCCTGGGGAAAGCCAGCCCACAGCTTAAATAGCCTCTGGGTAGCTAACCCCAGCGTGCCATGTGGGCAATGCAGATAGGTCCACATACATGGAAGCAAGCCAGATCCTCAGCCTTAGCCAAATATGGAGTTGTTCGTGACAGAGAGCACTCACCATCGGAAAGGTGGAAGGCGGAAACCAGCTCCATCTTTAAGGCGCGGCATTACACAGCTCTCTACAGTTCCCCCTTTTTGTTTTAGACGCATCAGGCAAGAGTAGAGGTCTGATCTCTGATATTAGAAATAAATTGGGACTTTGTACTGATGTTCATTTAGGTGTCATCCACCCAAAGAGCATCAGACCCGTCCAATACCTTTTTCTCAGAGGCGGGAAATAAAAATATTTTAAATGAAATATAAATAAACAAGTATGATCATCCTTAGGAGCCATTTCAGAATTCAAGATACACTCTGTTCTTGGTGTAGCTTGATCCTAATAATCTCATCAAAGTCAAAAGGATAGATTAGTTAATTAACTGTTAATCATCTATTTCAAAAATGTTCATCTAAATATAATGGGAAAGACTGGAAAGTAAATTCTGAAAGAACAGTAGAAGGTTAGAGATAAAATTGATGCTAAGAAGCAGCCAGAGGCCCAGGACCAGAGAGGCTTCTGCAGAGATGAATGGACTTGTCCCAGTGATAGTTAATGCTTTCCACTCATGTGGACCTGGCTTGAAGGTTACCCTGGTTACTGCTTGAAACAAGGCTCCCTCTTTGTTGGCCCTGAACACGGGTCATTACTTATTAAACCTAACTGTATTAGATTCCAACATCACTGTATAAAAGTTAACTCTCACAGCCCTAAATCCAGAGAACTTACAGCCATTTGTCTTCTTTTAAACTCTGGAACATTCTCTTGTTTCCAATGAACAGTTCTCCCAGATGCTTCCAAGGTCTGGATCAGTTGCCTGGATTATGCAATGTAGAGGCAACTGTTCAAATGAGAAAATATATACACATTTGGACTCATGGAGACACTAAACAAAACTACTATTAATAAATCCTGAGCATAGGAAACAAGCAGGGGTGGCTCATTTGTAGGAAAGAGGAGGTTACAAGTCATCCAGAGAGCACAGGTTGGATACTGACAATCTTGTATTAAAACCTTTTCATGCTAATTGATATTTTTGTCTGAGATAAGTTTATGTTGCTGAAACCAAAAACAACTTACTAAAAAAAAAAAAGAGTTGTTTTATCTTACAGCTCTAGTTTCACAGTCAGTCACGGAGGAATGGCAGGGCAGGAACCCAAGGCAGGAACGTGGAAGCAGCAACTGAAGCAGAGACCACAAAGGAATGCTGCTTACTGGCTTGCTTTCCATGGCCAGCTTATGCTGTATTTTGTATAACCCAGGACCACTTGCTCACCAAGTACTACCACCTATCATAGGACCTCCATCAGTCATTAAATCAAGAAAATGCCCCCACAGACTTGCAAACAGGCCAATCTAGTAGAGACATTTCTCCTCATTGAGATTCCTTCTTCCCACATGACCCTAGCATGTATCAGACTGACAAAAAAAAAAAAAAAACCCACCCTACCAGCATACCTTCCAAGCCTCAGTTTGTTCACCTGAAAGATTAGAAATAATAGTAATTCTCCATTATAGGGGCTATATAAGGATAAATGGTATAAATTATATAATGCACGTGGTACCTAGAACCCAGTGAGCACTCAGGAAAAAATAGAATTCCGGTGACTTCTAAGGTGATTCCCCAAATACTCCTCCAAATATAACACTGAAATCATGTGTTTTGCTTAACAGATAAGAACGTGAGGACATAAGAATGGCTCAGTTTTCCGAAGGCAAGAAACAAGCTCTGAAATTGACCTGGAAAGAATGTTCTCGGTCCGCTTGATGAAACCCCCATCAAAGACAGACGCTATCACATTAAACAAGCAATCACCTTTGTTTCATTATTTTTCCAAATAAAAATCTCCCAGGTTGAACTTGAGCACCAACTGCACAGGCATTTGCATGTCTTCCAGCCTCACAGAGGCTGATCAACCTCCCCTGATGAGGCACTGTGGCTCAAACTAGAGTGATTCTTATTCTACCTTCATGGGAATGGCTCAAAGGTGACACAGGGTCTTCAGGGCACTGGGACTCAGGCTCCTTCTCCTTAGCTCTCCCACCTCCTGTGGTCCTTGAGCCGGACTTGGTTGGTTAAGGTTACACTTGGGTGGTTAAGGTCATACTTGAATAGTTGAGGTCACACTTGGTTGGTTAAGGTCACGCTTTGTTGCTTAAAGTTATAGGTGATTGGTTAAGCTCATTCCTCATTGGTTAAGGTCGTTCTTGTCTGGTCACACTACAATGATGAGTGTGTCTGCAAAGGTTCTGAATGAGTGCCTCAGCTAATAAGCCTACACTAAGCATCTTGCACGCAAGTCTATAATCTTTGCAGCAGTCTGTCTGCCTTTAGCTCCAATTTTACAGGTGAGTAAACTGATTCACTGAGAGACATCACCAACTGGAATAATGTCACACAGGAAGCCACAGAGCTGAGAAAAAGTCCTGTCTTGAGGAACCCAGAGCCCAGGCTCTTCAGCACTCGGTTTACCATAGCCTTCTCCCAGTAAGCCATGCCTTTCTCGGGGAAGCTCCACAGAGCCGCTCCTTCCTATGATGCCCCAAGACAGACAAGCTGCTCTGTTACAAATGCACATCTGGATGAGAACAGAAGAAACTGCTGCTTTGAGCAGCAGTTCTGAGAATTCCTCCTGGAGGCCAAATGCCAAAAAAGAGTGTTTCTGGTTCCATTTTATCTTTTACCCCTACCTCAAGCTACACTTGAGGAAATGACTGATGCCTCACAGGTGGGCCAACTGCACTGACCACCCCCATGCCTCACTCCAGTTTCTGCCATCAGTCCCCAGACTAGCAGCTCAATGATGCCCCATCTAAACTCACTTGCTGTAATCTATGGCTCTCGTTTTCCAGATTCACAAGAGCCTGGACGCCACTGACTTGGGAGAAGTTTTATGTGACTGTGGGTGTCTGGCACCCCTACTCCTGAGATTAAGCCCATCTGAAGTGAGGAGGGCCTCTTCCAAATTCAAAGACACCCTACTTTTCCTGCATCAGTATCACTGCTGATGTGTTTTCTGCTCAGCGAATTAAAATGTATATTTAAAGAAAGGAAGAGTGGGGAAAAATGAAGGAAAGAAAGAAGTTATTTTAGTCACTGTAAGGGCAACCTTAATGTCACCTTGGTCAGGTGACAGGGTCCCTACAAGTAGACTGGCCCTTATCTTCAGGGACAGTCCCTTTGTACCCACTACAGCACATCAGAACATGTGTTTCTTTTCATTGTTTTTGAAAGGTAATTGGGGTTTTTGCTGTTGTTTTTGTTGTTGATAATGATAATGATGATGATGTTTTGGGGGTTGTTTCTTCTCAGGTTTTCTTCCCTCTCATTTGGGCATCTGAAATGTTAGAATTCTGGAAATCATTTCATTTAAGCAGATGACACCGAATGGCGAAGCTTCATAAGAAGCGTTTCTCAGCAGTGCACCAACTCGGCTGACTTGGCATTTTTTTCGAGGCTGTCCTGCTTCCTGCAGAGGCAAGATAGCAGCCATCCAAGCACCTCTATTGCTAACAGGCTTACATCTGCCTAAGTCAGGGCAGCTTTTCCCTGGATGGCTTTGGTACCATTCTATTCAGAGACTAGACAAATGGAATACCATTGGCAAGGAAGACAGAAGATGTTCAGAGACTGCCAGCAGCAATCTGTGCAAAGCGGAGAAGGAGTTCTATTGAACCAGAGTTGCCAGGAGCCGGTTCACAGCCCCAACTGCACAGAGCAGCTGTCTCTGCCTCTGAAAGGGAAAATGAATCTAGAGGCTCTCTATGCCTCTTTAATGGAGACTTCATCAAAACCAGTTTAATTCCCATCTGCTGGGTGGTGTGAAAGGCTTTGTCCACAGCTTTGCTATAAGGTGATATTTCTTTTCTATCGCCAAGCTTTGTATTTGCCCCACAATGATGCAAATACATGTCTAAAATCCAAAGCCTGGAGCTGCTTCCCAACCTCGCCATCCTGGAGTAAAAGGAAACCCACCACACAGCAGCACCAGATCCCCTCGGCTTATTCCATCATTCACTCATGCAAAGAAAAAAAAAAAAAAAAAAACAAAAAGCACAGCTCTCACTCTGAAAGGAATACACAGAGTTCATTCTGGAAATATGAGTGACAGTTACCCCCAAATGCTATGTCTGAAAGAGGTGAGAGTTTTGTCAAGCTTTTATACCTGCAGAACCAAAGAAATGCATCAATCAAGGCACTGTGCAAAATCATGGGTGGGAACAAGTGGTCTCAGCAAGGAACTCTCTGCTGCTGCCTGACGGCATGCATAGCCTTTGGATTAATGGAAGTTAGTGGTCTGTTATGTTTACTGTTCTCAAGTTGCTTCATCTGATACTTAGGAGGATGGTAGGTCAGACATACAGAAGGGTAATAAATGGTTATCAAGAGGCTAAAGATAGCTCAAGATAACAAGTCCTAGATCTGCAACATTCCAACTCCCTGAAGTCACAGGAGTTCTCATCAATCAATCGGCCTTATAGAATCTTTAACACAGGTGTTTTGTTGTTGTTGTTGTTGTTTTCAAAGAACTCCAGTTCACACAGTGACATTAGTGGAGGGACTGAAGGATTCTAATGAGAGGTCTGTTTCTTCATCCTACATGGCAAACAGACCATTCAGGCTTCCTGTGAACTGAAGTCCAAGGATTTTCACAGATGACCTTCTTAGGGAGTCAGGAAGCCTGTCCTGGGGACCCTGTGAAACTCCCCAAAGTTGATTTGAGCCATAAAAAGAGACATTTCCTGTTTCTGCAAGACAAGCTGAGCACGCTGTGGATAATCCCACAGGCCGAGCTCTCTTCCCAGGGAAACCTGCAGTTGTCAGTGAAATTCATACCCACAGGGAAAGGTGGGGAGAGCTGTCACTCATTCAGCAGCTCAAGGGGAGAGAGAGAAAGGAAGAGGCAGCCCCATCTGGGGATGTTTGTTCTGTGTGGAGAGGCAACAACTTTCTGAACCGGATCACCCTGAGAATCAGGCTGCCATCAGTCAGCTTCTTCCTCGGCTCAATGTATCAGGAAAGCTTTTTTTTTTCCAACTAAAAAAAATTAACTGTTTTGGGGGAGGGGGTTGTTTTAGTTTTTGGAAAAATGTTTTATGATTATATTGCTTTGTTTTTCATTCAAATTCCATTGAAATAGTATCCACAAAAGCCCACTGCTTTTCAAATCAAAGATGGCTGTGACATGGGGACACATGGAATGGGTTGATGGTTGGGTGTGATTCCCTGGGAGAAAAGCCTGTTGGCCGTGGTGCTGAGGGGCCCTGCCTTCAGTTGCATGTGACTGGACTGATTCTCACCTCTCTTGCTCCATGTGTGGCACCAGCTGAGGTGATGAAACTGGGGCTAAGGACCATCAGACTGTTGGAAGGGCTACCAGCTTTTGCCCAAAAGTTTGTCATAATTTTACATGCCTGAATCAAGTCTGAACACTAATCAGTTCAGCCTTCCTCCCAGCCCCCAACTCACAAATACCCCCTGAACTTGGATGGAGCAAAGACACATAGTGACCAGGAAAGGCCTTGACATTGCTGAGGCTCCTGCTTATGGGTTGCCAGTTCACAGGGTTGGAGACATATGGTCACGTGTGCTCTTTGTACTCCCTGCGCCCATGTGACCAGCTTTAGAGGACTGAAGGAGCAGAGGCATGTGCTCTTCCAATGACTGTGTGTGTGTGTGTGTGTGTGTGTGTGTGTGTGTGTGTGACAAAAAGAGCAATAAAGAACAAAGCTGATGTTCTCTTAGACCAGGTTCCTACCTGCCAGGTACAGCGCTGGGAGCGCCGGCATGTCCTGACTTGATATAGGAGGCCTGAAAAATAAGCAAACGGAGGCGTGGTGGGGGCTAGATGGCTTGACCAAACGCGGCAACCAGTGCTATGAAGTCAACTTTGAAAACTCAGGTCCGTGTGAGCCCACAGATCAGGGTCTGCAGTGCGCTGACAACAGCGCTCTCCCTGTACTGTCTTCCCTTACAGAATGGGGAGGCGTGGGGACGCTGATTGAGAAAGGAAATGAGTAATGTGAACCCTTTACCGTCAGAATGCGTTTATGTGTCGTGTGTGCCATTAAAATATAATACGGGCAGGGACAGCCCCTGCTGGGGAGGGAGCCGCAGCCATGCCTGTCTGCCATGGAGGGAGCCCGCAAGAAAAAAAGAGCTAATCCTCTGCTGTGGACAGGACTCTCATGCCAGCTCACCAGGAAAAAAATAAAAAATGACCCTGATGTATCAGCCCTCACACAGAAGCTGTGAAGTAGAGTACAGACGGGTGTGGCGGGTGGCTCTGACAGCGGGGTGCTGGGGACGAGGGTCACTGAAAAGTCTGACTCTGTTTGCTGAGAGTGGGACAGCGCAGCACAAACACTGCTCTCCAAGCAGACAATCCAGAACCACCTCGGGGAGGAGCTCCAACGGAACTCCTTGATCAGCTTCGGCCTCGACTGCATGGCCCTGCTCGGACTGCCCAAGAAGCATGGAACAGCCGCTGAGTTCCGGAGTGGCATGCTGAACAGCTTGCCCATCGGCCACAGCTGCACCCTGGAGAACGGGATCGAGTCCTGTGAACAGGGCATTTGTGGCAGCTCTCAGGACAGAGTTTGCTGCCAAGGGGCTGAGGTTCTCCCGAGGCGGCATAAGCTTCAATGTCTTTCCCCAGGGCTGGGAAAAGCCCTGATGCCTGTACGAGGACAGCTTTGACAAGATCCACTTCTTTGGGGAATGAGACCAGTCCTTGTGGGAATGACTTTAGGATCTATGAGGTTATAGCCATGGTCTCCCCTCAGGACCCTGTACAATGATGCAGGGAGCTTTCCCTCCCAGAGACAGCCCAAGAGGCAGAACGGTATCCACAGCTGAACATTGGGACCTTCAAAGAGTTCTGGCCAGGCTTGAAAAGAGAACCTGGGGTGCCAGGGTTCCTCCCCCCCCCCCCCCCCCGGCCCAACATGTAAGGTCATGTGGAGGCCCACACATACAGGATCACGATCTGGGTATCAACCGTCCCCAGCCAGGTGGCTCCTGGTGAGATGCATCCCTGCAGTCTGCACTGAAGGACCTCGCTTCTGGGGCTGCTGGTCTTTGGGATGGAATGGGTTTCACCCCAGAGGGAGGCGTGTGAGTTATGCTATGGAGCCTGCTTGCCACAGACTGACAAGGGGCAGAGTAGCAGGGAAGGGGCATTACTCAAAGGGCCTTGTCACGGATATTAACGTTCCCAAGACAACAATAATAATAATAGTAATAATAAGTACTAAGTGAACCAGTTAATTCCCGAAGTCCCTTCCACGTGTGCCATTGTACAGTGTTGCTTAGCCAGCAGCCAACTCAACTACCTCCTGCGGAAGCATGGAAGGGTGGTTTTACTAACGCTGTGGGGCAATTTTGCCATCTACTGGGCACTTTGGAAATTACGGCCTCTTCCCTCAGCCTTTCAAGAGCTTCACCACACTAAGCTTCTAAACAAAAGAATTTTTCCTGAAGACAAAGGGGGAAAAATGATTTTTTAAAAATCTAGAAGCAAAAAAGCATACCCAAAGCTGTGGAAATCGTTGGATTCATTAGGGTACTTCAGAGAGTAAATACTTTACGAACTACTAAAGGTAAATTTGGATTTAAAAAACTGACTTGCAGAGATTGCTGTGGTATGCTATTAAGTGAGAAAAAAAAACAAATTGCAGAGGAAAATCTTAATAAACATACATACATTCACACACACATACATACATATACACATACATACACACATATATACACACACACATACACAGACACATGAACACACATACATACATACAATGGGAAGAATATGTCTAGATATACATCAATTAAAGTAATTTTGCATAGTACATTAACTTAACAGCATATTATCTGGACAGATAATTTCAAGAAAATGCTAAACAAATTGCCAAAGACAGTATAGATGGCCCTGCCTAAGATGACCATATTGCCCCACTGAATCCTCTGCAGTGTGTGTTGGACCTCCCTGGTGAATGGAGTAGATGAGTATCAAATACCTTACATGAATGTCTACACTCACATAAACACAGACACATGGACACACACAAACATGGCAGGGGTGGCATCCGTCTATCTCAGAGTCATCCTGAGGATCAAATAAGATGGTGTGTTTTGGCACTGTGTTAGAGGAACCGTGGGAATGACATGTTGCGTGCACCACAGCGACTGAAGATATTAAATACTCAGTAAATGGTACTTCTACTACTGCTGCTCTATTGCTGCTAAAGAAGACCATGTTTATTTAGACCCCAAGGAAGCTTGAGAATTCCATCTCCAGAACGGCAGACCAGCCGTCACTCAAGTTAGATAAGACACAGGGCAAGGGAATCAAATATCTGCTCTGTCTCAACGCCACGGTTTCTGGGAGTTTGTCTTCTGAGTAAAGTATCTAAGGTTCAGATATGCCTTGTGTCCCTCCAGCCCCATTCCACCTCTACAGCAAACAAAGAATCAGATACTTACATGGAAGACCTAAGGCTCAGGAGGAGGGAAGGAGGAGAGGCTTCCACCCCCTCTCACTGCCTGGCACCTGGCATTTACTGAAGACATGTTTCCTGAACTAAATGTCTGTTGGCAACATTGCCCTCTTCATTTTGTTCTGTTTAACAAGGATATGGCTTGATCCTTGACCTCTGAGAACAGCGAGGTTGAACAGCACATTGAAGTACTCCTCTTGACTCGTGAAGGTGATTTGTGATTTCTACTCATTCTTCCATACAAGCAGAATCCTGCATGACCAACCAACACTGACTTCATTGTTACAGAAGGATTCTTCACTGCTCCAAGTGCATTCTCATGCCAGTCCCGTGAAGCCCATAAACCCATCATTAAAATGCACTGTTACCAGCTGGACAATAATGGTGACATGCAACTCTGTCTAAAGAGTCACCAGACATGGATCAGGTAAGAATCTTGAGAGAGATTTCACTAAGCAGAAGAGAAATCTAAATCAAAATCTCAGTGAAGTATCTTATCCCACTTAGAACTTCTAGGAGCAAAAAGACAAGAAGCTGAGGGTGCAGAGATAAGGGAACTCTAATACCCTGTAAAGGGGAAGGAAATTCACACACTGCACATTGTTGTAAAATGAAAACATTAAACATAAACATTTTTTAAATGTAAAGAACCTGGAGAAGGTTTTGATAGACATCTCCCTGGTCTCCAGCACCTTTATAAGCAGGTGACCATTAGCTCCTGCACTCTCCTGTGGTCCAAAGACGATGTCTTTGAGCTTGTCACACCCACACTGCCTTTTTGTTCTGTTTCAGGAAAACACTCCTCATCTACAGAAGTCTATTTACCCGCTAGCCCCAGAGCCTCTCTGGTCAGCAGACAGGACAAGAATCGCTTCGGTCACTGTGGCATCATGTTCAAAGCAGCAACTTTGGAATGAACAGGGAAAAACTTGCGATTCTCACTTCTGGCCTGGGATAAGTCAGTGTGAGGCTCTTCCTCTGAGACACAGCGCAAGGAAGGTTGTGTCACAGCTAGGGTGTGTGCGCAGGGTTCAGGACAGAGCCCAGCAGATGGTGAGTGTTCTGGATGTGACTTCCTTCCTGCACAGAAGAGTTTGAGAGAAGCCACATGCTGGCGAGCACCCTTTGCCCTTCCGACTCCAGTCTTCAATCTTCATACTGCTTGTCCAAGTGCACAACATTGATCTTTCCCATATCTGGCTAAATCTGAACGTTGAGAAACTCCAGTCGAATACCAAAAGGAAAAGAAAATTGAGTCCTGGCTTCAAATATTTCCCCACTACTGGGTCAGCGAGCTGGATTCAGACTTCCAACAAATGTCACAGCTGTGGTCAGTCATAAATCTCCCTGTCCAAAAGGTTGTTCTCTTCAGGCTTCTATAAATACCTCCTCCCCTTGTAGGAATAGCCCCAAGGACCTTGAGTATGGAGTCATGCACCCTACTGGCTCCTTAGTCTACACCACTATAAGCAATCCTTTTGCAAAAGACACCTTAGTTACCTCCATCAGGGTGGCATTTGTTTCCCACTAGAATTTAACTAACTTAACAACAGTTGACAAAACAAATAATGAAGCTGTAATAGTCCATGGTGCATGTGCCGAATAAGGCAGATACAGACACACATGTACACATGCATGCCAGCATTTATTCAACATGGAAACGTGCTCACATAAGTATGCACTTATACACACCTCTATACATAGATGTATACATATACATATACATACATACATACATATGCATGCACACTTGTGAACATACTTCTCTGTGTATACATGCATTGCTGTAAACATAGAGCCAGTATAGCTAAATTGGTGAGCTCCAGATTCAATATTATACCTTGTCTCAAAAGTAGGGTGGGAATGATGGTCAACATCAACCCCCAGTCTCCATATGCACACACATACCTAATAGTTTCGGAAAAACTTCATGATATTGGTCTTGGAAATGATCGGACCCAAATTCTTTTTTTTTTTTTTTTCAATGCAGTTTATTCAGGAACATTGAACAATCCTCGGACCCCGGGGAAAGCCAGCCCACAGCTTAAATAGCCTCTGGGTAGCCAACCCAGGCGTGCCACGGGGGCAATGCAGATAGGTCCACATACATGGAAGCAAGCCAGCTCCTCGGCCTTAGCCAAATGTGGAGTTGTTCGTGACAGAGAGCACTCACCATCGGGAAGGTGGAAGGCGGAAACCAGCTCCATCTTTAAGGCATAGCATTCCGCAGCTCTCTACAGTTCCCCCTTTTCGTTTTAGACGCATCAGGCAAGAGTAGAGGTCTGATCTCTGATATTAGAAATAAATTGGGACTTTGTACAGATGTTCATTTAGGTGTCATCCACCCAAAGAGCATCAGACCCGTCCGATACCTTTTTCTCAGAGGCGGGACCTGGGGCATCAACCCGCATGCAATCAGACATGCTCTTCTCTGGGTCCAAAGCGGCTGACCCTGAGTGCAGTGCTTAGCCTCGCATCCTGAGCGTATCATTTTAGCTTTTTATGGTATCCAACCATGCTTGGGGAGAATGTCCTGCTTCAATGGCTGTAAAGGCCTGAATGATCATGGCTGCATCACACTGTTGTGAGACTCTAATCTTGCATATATACCACAGGCAAACCAAGGAGACCAACACCAGAAGGCTTGCTAACACTCCCATGCCCGCCCATTCCTTCAGATGATTCATGGCTGCAGCAATCCATGTTGATAATCCTGTGGCTAGTCCTGCGTCCACTCCGGTAGAATTTACTGTGACAATGGCCACTCTCAGCTGCTCCATCGTAGTATCGAATTCTCCAGTCCAATTACCTAAAATATAGCTCGACAATTGTTTAGACAGATTTGAAGCACAGGAAAAATTCTCATGTTGTATGCTAGTGACACAAAGTCCAGCATACTTTCATTGACAGCCAGGTTGAGCGATTTGCCATAGGGTATCAATTTGCTCCTGCAAGAGGTCAATCCTCTGATTGAACACCATCAAGCTTCCTTTTAGTTGAGCATTAATTCCTTTATGTACAACTAAGGCATGAGCTACATTGGCTAAATGATTATTCAGGGTCTGAGCAGTCTGCCCAGTATGACTCATGGCTAATGCCCTGGTGGTAGCTCCAACAGCCGTCAATTAGATGGTAGTAACAATGGTGGCTGTAGTTCCAAGATCCCTTTTCTGTCTGAAGAGAGTCATAGCGTGAGGGGCATCAACAGATGTAGCCCAGGGCAGTTCAGAGTCCAATTGGGTTACATAGTAATGTGAAGAGGGACTGCCTCTGACATAATCTGATTGGCCTGCTCTTTGATCACCTCCCTCTGGGGGGGGAGCAGCCTTACCAGGCCACAGTAGAGGACAATACAGCCACTTTTGATGTGAACTGACAGACTAAGATCAGAAAGGAGAGGAGAATCTCCCCTATTAGTGGACTTGGGGAGTGGCATGCAAGCAGAGGGAGGAGGGAGGGTGGGATTGGGAGGAGAGGAGGGAGGGGCTTATGGGGGGATGCAGAATGAATAAAGTGTAATTGATGAAAAATTTAAGAAAAAAGGGAAAAAAATAATTTAAGAACCTTAAATGACTTTCAAAATTGGAGGAAAACATGGAGTTAGTCAATTGGCATGGAGCACGTCTCGCCCCTGGGGGCAATGGTCTCCTGAACCTACTCAGACCTCGGACACCACCACTGCTAGTTCTAGAACTGACGCAGGATGTTCCAATGAGGGGTTAAGGCTTCTCATAATATTTCCTATAAGCCCACACCTGTTTGTCTATATCCCCCATTTTTATTCATTATTAGCCAGATAGAGCCAAGTAATTGTGGTAATGATACTTGCTTTTTTGCCCAATGGACCCAAATTCTTAAGCAACAAGAGCAAAAGGACATAAGTTAAACTACATAAAAGTAAAAGAGCCTCTGAACAGGAAAGGAAGTGATCAGCAGGGTGAAAAAGAACCTTCAGAACAGAAGAAAATGCTCATAAGCCATTCATCCAGCAAGGGGCTAATGTCCTAGCTGTGTAAGAAACTCTTACGGCTCAATAGTGAAAAGGTTATTTAAAATTGAGTAAAGATGTTGAACAGACATTTCTCCAAAGAAGACATTACAAAAAGCAGCAGATGTATCAAGTTAGTTAGCATAACTGATCATCGGGGAAATACAAATCAAACTTCAATGAGTTACCACCTCACACCTATTAGGATGCCCTTTTTGTTATTAGTTATTCACTTACATCTCAGTTGTAGCCCCCTCACTCCTCTCATTCTGGTCCCTCTCCTCTGTCCCTCCCTCATACTACCTCTCCTTCCCCTCAGAAAAGGAGAGAGCCTCCCCCCCAGAAACCCACCCCAGCATGTCCAGTCTCATCATGACTATGTACTTCCTTTTTCAGTGTCCTGGCAAGGCAGCCACACCAGGGTGAAGTGATCAAAAGTCACACAACAAAAACCATGTCAGAGACAGCCTCCATCACCTTTCTGGGGGACCTACATGGAGGCTAAGCTGCCCATGGGTACATATGTGTAAAGGGCCTAGGTCTAGTCCATGCCTAGTCCTTGGCTGGTGCTTCAGTCTCTGCAAGCCCCCTCTGGGCCCAGGTTAGTTGGGACTGTTGGCCTTCCTTTATTTTTTAAAGAATAACAAATGTTGGTGAGAATGTAGGGATACTGGAATCTGTGTGCATTATTGGTGGGAGTATACAATGGTGTTGCCACTATGGAAACAGTATGGATGGTCTTTAAAAAAAAACAAAAACAAAAAACTAAAAACACACCTGCCTTGGGGTGGGGGCAACATAGAACAAATTGGTAGGAGGAATGTAAAATATGTAAACATAATACTCATGAATAAATGAGAGAGAGAGAGAGAGAGTCACATAATCCAAATAAAACTTTCAAGTATATATAGCTCAATTTTTCAAGACAGGGTTTCTCCATATAGCCCTGGCTGTCCTGAAACACTCTTTCTCTGCAGATCAAGCTGGTCTCGAACTCACAGAGGCCTGCTTCTGCCTCCCAGTTGCTGGGATTAAAGGCGTGCACCACCATGCCCAGCTATAGCCCAATTTTTTAGGTCAAGCTCTCAAGATATATCTGTACTCCCATATTTATTGCACATCATTTACTATTTTAAAAAAATTTTACAGTTTATCCCAAGGTTTACATCCCACAAAAACAGATCTTGGTTAGTGATCATTTTGAAGCCAGGACACATTTGATAGTATCCAGAAGCATTTTCTCCTAACATAAACCATAAATAAACTTATTTCAACAAATTGATTTTACTAAGCCAGTTGTCATTTAACAAATGTTGCTGGAGCAAACAGACACATACAATAAAATAAATGAACCTGAACCCAAACAAACCTCAAAGACCTGAAAGCAATCACAAAACCAAACACATCTAGGAGAAAACTTAGGGAAATATCATGATGACTTCAAGGTAATGATGTTTTCTTGAGGAAGACCCAAGACTCCTGACTGATGGGTCTAGAAAGATGGTTCAGTGGTTAGACTCTCTTACTTTTCACCCAGAGGCTCTGGGTTCAGCTCCCAGCACGCCCATGGAAGCTAACAACTGTCTTTAACTTCAACTCCAGGGGATCTGACCTCTGTGGGCATCAGGAAGCACATAGTACATATACATACATACATACATACATACATACAGGCAAAACACAAAATAAATTAAAATTTTATTTATTAAACATAAATCTTTTTTAAAAAGGATTCATGTACCATAAAGGAAACTGATTAGACTTAAAATTAAAATCTTCTATTCACCAAATAACACCACTAAGAAAAAGAAAAGATAACTATTACCTAGAAGTAGCTACTTAGAGCATACATATGTAACAAAAAAAGTCTATGAGCAGCATATGTAAATAACTTAGACTATCAATAAAAAGACAAAAGAGCTCATTTAAAATGTACAAAATGGGGAGGCTTCCCTTTTCTGAGAAGAAGAGGAGGAGGGGTGGATAAGGGAGAGGTAAGGTGAAAGGGAGGAACTGGGAGGAGAGTACAGAAAAAAAGCTGAAATCAGGATGCAAAGTAAATAAATAATTTAATAAAAATTAAGAAGACAAAAAATAATAAAGTGTAGAAAATGCATGTAGACACTTCTAATTAGATCTACAATAATGGCCAGTGGGTACATTCACCATCATTAGATATAAGGGAAATAAAATTCAAAAGCACAATAAAATATTACTTTATTCCCACTAGAATGATGAAAATTAAAATGACTAGCTAAATGTTGGCAAAAATATGTTTTATCACAGCTCTCAAACACTACTGGTCAGTGTGTAAGTGGCACAGCTGTGCTGGGTAACTGTGACAGTTGTTCAGTTTTGTACAAACTATACATCAGTCACAAAGAAACAACTTACCTCTACTTTCCTTTGCTGATCACTCCATAACATAACAGCAGCTATGAATAACAGCCTACAGCTTTGTTATCAACGCCTATATCTTAAAGGGCTATGTAAAAATCTCACTACTTGATCTGGAAAGACAATGGGCACCATTTACATTACCCGTTCTTGACATTTTACAAATAAATGAATGAAGACCAAAGAGATGGAGTGGAGTGGTTTGCCTACAGTTTCTCATCTGGTTCTCATCAGTCCATATCCTCCACATCTCATCCCAGGGTTTCTTCTTACCTATGATAGCAGGGGGTGGGGGGGGGCCAAGGAGGGGTCTCGTGTACCCACGTGAGATATAATAAGCAGTGGAGAGGCCTATAGTTTAAAGCTTAGGTCTTTTGCTGGTGCAGACTCTAAGTTAACTTCTAATTTAATCTTATTTCCCAGCCTCCCTCAGCCATGTGGCTACTTCTTTACCTCTCTCTGCTCCAGTCTCCCTTCCACACCCTTACACGTCTGTCTTGAACCTCTCACTTCTGCTTTTGTCCTTTCTGTCTCCCTCTGTGTCCGGAAGTTCCTCCCTTGTACTTCCTGCCCTAGCCATTGGCTGTCACATCTTTATTATAACCAATCATCAATAAGCAAATGCCAGAACGGTTCTTAGATTGCCTTTAGGCAATGAGGACTGTTACAAATAGAAAGCCTGTGATGGGCCACAAAAATAACAACTAAAAATTCACCTTCATACAAAGTCAAAGTAAGCAAGGTCACCCCAACAACCCTTCATCTCACAGTCTCTCCAGTCTGACTTGGAAGCAGCAATCCCCAGAGGAGCAAGAGAATTGAAGCCTGACATTTGCATTTTACCCTTCATCTCTAAATGCGATTTTCCAGATCCCTGTCATGGCAATTTCTTGATGTGTTTCAGAGGGGAGAAACTTTAAAGCTGAAAAAGGAAATAAATGTCAGCAAGCTTCCTGCTAGCTCCCTGGAGAGATGCCTGATCCAGGAGGCAGGTGCTGAGTGGGCTATCAAAGACAGTGCCAAGTTGTCCCAGGCAGGCATGCATGAGAAGGAAGCAGGCTTCCTCAGCTTCATGATAGTCTAGTCAGCCCCTTAGCCATTGCTCATGGTCTTACATAGCCTGTAGATATGGAAGCTGGCATCCCAGAAGCTGATCCAGTGTTGTGAGGTCCCCTGTTGTCCTCTGCTGTCTCTACCTTTCTTCTGTCTTACCTCTGTGCAGCCACTGCTGAAGCTGGTGGCAGGGCTTAGAATGCCTTTGAGAATTAGGCATTCAAGAAGAGGAAGACAGGAAGATGCCCATGCAGAACCCTGTGCCCCTCAGCTGGAGACAGGAGACTGAGGAGAGCTCCTCTTCAATAAGATACATGGAGAAACCAGAGTCGAGGTCCACCCCGGGCTGAGGGAAAATACCAGGGATGTAACAAGACTCCTTGCAGCTTAGAGCCATCATGTAAGATGATCCATCAGGAAGCTACTTTCAACAGCTCGCTTCACAGAATCTCTACCACAACTCTGTTGGTCCCTTCATAGCACATGGTAGTTTAAGATCCCATTCTTTGTTTGCTTATTCGTTATCCATTCCCCACATGAGAAAGTTTCCCACGACAGCACCTGAGATTCAGCAGGTGCCCAAGGAAAACTACATGTGGAGATTGTTTGATGATCAAGTGATTCCTATGAAACACCCTCTCTTCTAGAGAGGCAAAAAAATTCTTATTTTGTACAAAGGGCAGATTACTGGAGATTCCTGAGTTGCAGCCAGAGTTTTTCAGGCACAAGGCCACATTCCAGAACACCCAACCATCTAGGCTCAGTCACCTGTCCCAGTACACCAATTAAAGACTCTGGTAACAAAAAGAAGATTTATTCTTTGTGTCCACACTGGAAAGAGAGACAAATAAGGGAGTCAAGTGATCCCAACTCCACCCTCCACCCAGGTACTGATATAAGTTTTAGGTTTAAATGCAGGACAACTTGAAGGTGGAGACAGGAAGTACATGTAATCAAGCAATCCTAGTCGAAACAATTGATGGTCACTGTCCTCATGCTATAAGTTTGTCTGAGGAGATCTATGTTGTTGGAAGGGACCACCTGCTTCCAGAAGACGACTGCTTCTGTCCCAGACAACAGACCTCTCTTCTGGATCATTTCCCTCATTCTGAGTCCCTCTGGCTGGCAAGGTTTTGTTTTTCTTAGAATCTGAAGTGGCCACAGGTTTAGGACAATGATTCATCTCTGTGCCTGCAGCCTTGAAGGGAGATGAATGACATTTGACTGACACTCTTTGAGTGATTAACTGAAATAAACGACACAGTGCAAATGGAAGGCAGAGATGCCAGGCTTTTGTGTTTTACTTAGGCACCTTGTGGGCCCACATAGGAAGTCAACATCTCTTAGGAAAACCTAAGTGTCTGTCTCAGAATCCCATCTGGCTGACAAGAGTCCCACTATGCTGTTAGACATTTATGGCAGACAACATTCATAAAGAGCTATGCTCGTATTCAAGCACTTTCATGAGCATTAGTTGAACCTCACAAATATCATCTTCACCCTTTTTTTACCATTTTTCAACTTTTTATTGATTCTTTGTAAATTTCAGATCATGCACCCCAATCACACACCTTATTCACCCTCTGCCCTTGCAACCTTCCCCTCCAAAAGAAAATAAAACAAAAATAAAAAAAAAACAAAAATAAAATCTCATCATGTCATACAACATACCCTTTTTTCTATACATCTTTACTTGAAAATGTCCATTGGTGTGAGTGCAAATTTGTACAACCACTTTGGAAATCAATCTGGCACTTCCTCAGAAAATTGGGAATAACACTACCTCAAGATCCAGCTATACCATTCCTCGGCATCTACCCAAAAGATGCACCACCATACCACAAGGACATTTGTTTGCTCAACTATGTTCATAGCAGCTTTATTCATAATAACAAGAATCTGGAAACAACCTATATGTCCCTCAACCAAAGAATGGATAAAGAAATTGTGGTACATTTACACAATGAAATATTACTCAGCTATTAAAAACAAGGAAATTATAAAATTTGCAGGCAAATGGATGGAACTAGAAAAGATCAGCCTGAGTGAGATAATCCAGAACCCAAAAGACATGCATGGTATGTATTCATTTATAAGTGGATATTAGCCATCTAATATAGGATAACCATCCTACAGACTAAAGAAGCTAAATAACAAGAAGGACCCTGGAAAGGATGCTTAATTCTCATTCAGAAAGGCAAATAGAATAGACACCAGAATCAGTTGAAGAGAGGGAACAGGACAGGAGCCTAACATAGATACTCTCCGAAACACTCCAACCAACACAGCCAAACTTTTGGCAGAGTGCAGAGAGTCTTATGGAAGAATGGGTGGATAGAAGGACCCAGAGGGGACAGGAGCTTCACAAGAAAACTAACAGAGCCAACAAATCTGGGCGCAGGGGGGAGCCTGCAGAGACTGAAGCACCAAACAAGGACCATGCAAGAAGAAGACCTAGACACCCTGCTCAAACGTAACCCATAGGCAGCTCAGTCTCCATGTGGGTTCCCTAGTAAGGCAAGCAGGGGCTGTCTCTGACATGGACTCTGTTGTCCACTCTTTGATCACTTCCCCCAGGTGGGAGGGCCTTGCCCAGGCCACAGAGAAGGGAGATGCAGGCAGTCCTGATGAGACTTGATAGGCTGGGGTCAAATGGTAAGGGAGTAGTTCTCCTTTCTAAGGATTAGGAGAGGGGGATAGGGAGGAAGAGAGAGGGAGGGTGGGACCAGGAGTAGATGAGGGAGGGGTCTATAATCAGGATATAAAGTGAATACATTATTAAAAAAATAAAAATAAATTATAAAACCTGTTACAAGAAAAAGTGGGGAAGAGCCTAGAACTTATTGGCACAGGAGACAACTTCTTGAACAGAACATGAACAGCACAGACTCTAAGATCAACAATCAATACATGGGACCTCATGAAACTGAAAAGCTTCTGTAAAGCAAAGGACGCTGTCATCAGTACAAAACAACAGCCTACAGACGGGGAAAGGATCTTTACCAACCCTATATCTGACAGAGGCTAATATCTTGAGTATATAAAGAACTCAAGAAGTTAAATAGCAACAAATCAAATAATTCACTTAAAAATGAGGTAGAGAGCTAAACAGAAAATTCTCTGTAGAGGAATATAGAATGGCAGAGAAACACTTACCCAAAGAAATGCTCAATGTCCTTAGTCATCAGAGAAATGCAAATCAAAATGACCCTGAGATTTCACCTAACACCCATCAGAATAGCTAAGATCAAAAACTGAAGTGACAGTATCAAATAACAATACACACTGGAGAGGATGTGGAGAAAGGAGAACCTTCCTCCATTGCTGGTGGGAATGTAAACTTGTACAACCACTTTAGAAATCAATCTGGCACTTTCTCAGACAATTAGGAATAGCGCCACCTCAAGATTCCACTCCTAGCATATATCCAAAATATGCTCAAGTACCCAAGGACATTTGCTCAACCATGTTTGTAGCAGCTTTATTCATAATAACCAGAACCTGGAAACAACCCAGATGTCCCTCAATTGAGGAATGGATACAGAAATTGTAGTACATTTACACAATAGAATATTATTCAGCAATTAAAAACAAGGAAATCATGAAATTTGCAGGCAAATGATGGGAACTAGAAAAGATCATCCTGAGTGAGGTATCCCAGAAAAAGAAAGACACACATGATATATACTCACTTATAAGTGGATATTAGACAAATAATATGGGATAAACATACTAAAATCTGTACACCTAAAGAAGCTAAACAAACAGGAGGACCCTGGATAAGATGATCAATCCTCATTCAGAAAGGCAAATGGGATGGACATTGGAAGAGGGAGAAAACACAAAACAGGACAGGAGCCTACCACAAAGGGCCTCTGAAAGACCTTTGATACCTTTGAGGGGTATCAAAGCAGATGCTGAGGCTCATAACCAAACTTTGGGCAGAGTGCAAGGGAATCTTATGTAAGAAGGGGGAGATAGAAAGAGCTGGAGGGGACAGGAACTCCATAAGGAGAGCAATAGAACCAAAAATTCTGGGCACAGGGGTCTTTTCTGAGATTGATACTCTAACCAAGGACCATGCATGGAGATGTCCTATAACCCCTGCGCAGATGTAGCCCATGGCAGTTCAGTGTCCAAGTGGGTTCCCTAGTAAGGGGAACGTGGATCTTTGATCATCTCCCCATGAGAAGGGAGCAGCCTTGCCAGGCCACAGAGGAGGGCAATGCAAAAAGTCCTTATGAGACCTGATAGGCTAGAGTCAGATGGAAAGGGAGGACCTCCCCTACTAGTGGTCTTGAAGAGGGGCATGAGAGGAGATGAGAGAGGGAGGGTGGGATTGGGAAGGGAAGTGGGAAGGGGCTACAGTAGGGATACAAAGTGAATAAACTGTAACTAATATAAAAAATAAAAATTTAAATTAAAAAGATAAATTATTTTAAAAACCCTCTTATTTTTGTTTAACTCTATTCTTTCCACATGTATCCCTCCTCAATACAGAGATTAACACAGTGTTTACTCTGGGCGTAGATTCTGATTAGCCTGAGCAGATTGGTGAATGGCATTTTCTTGAAGACACTTACTAATCACACAGTGCATGTGGGACCTAAAACAATCCAAACAAATTAAATGTAATCATTTCTCACTAAATACTTGAGAAAGTCATCTCCTTTTCACTTTCTCCATCTCTTCCCCCCTCCCTCTTTCCTTTCCCTTTCTTCTAAATTTCTTACATGAAATTGAGAGCTCATGTCTTCCCAGTTCTTATTAGTAGCTATCTTGTAGCTTGCGCCTCCAAAAGAGGCTCAAGTACACAATAAGGACATTTGATCCTCAACACTGAGAAATGAAATTAGTTAAGGAAGGAAAGACAGGGGGGAGACAGAGAGAAATGGAGGGGTAAGAAACATAAAACTGGGGAGGCTAGGGAATTTTAACTTGTTTTTCTCAACTAAGGAGCTGAAAGCTGATAGAAACCCTTTGGCAAGCTCATGGTCCTAAGACAGTGATTTGGCTGAGCAGCAAAAAAATGCTTATTAGTGAATCGTTGAAAACAGTAGATCTAAGCCAGCTGCAGTGGCACATACCTGTAATCCCAGCACTAAGAAAGGCAGAGGCAGATGGATCTCTGGTCTACAAAGCAAGTCCAGGACAGCTAAGGCTATACAATGAAACCCTGTCTTGAAAAACAAACAAACAAACAAACAAAGAGTAGATCTATTTCCCCAAGCTATGGGTTATATTCTTCATTCTCTGTTTACAGATACAGAGTGCCCAAAAATAAGTACAAGTGGGAGCCAAAGATGCTGGAATGAAGAAAGCCTGGCAGAGGGAGGAGGGAGTTCAGGAGCCAAGGATCGATGTGATTGTCTGGGCACTCCTGAGAGCCTGAAATGCTGATAGGTTTTGTGGTCTCCCAGAGAACAAACAGCTGTTCTCAGCCCAGCAGTGGGAATGTGGGGCAGGGAGTAGACTACCCCACATTGTCTAACAGACACTGCTCACAGCAGTGGCACTGTGGAGGAATTTCCTGACACAACGAGTGGACTGAGAGCCACTGCCAGAAAGTTAAAGAGCAAGGAAAGGGAACTGAGGAATGGACTGTGAGAAAGAAGTGCTCGTTTGAGAGCCCAGATAAAGCACTTAAAAAAAATACACTTAAAAACCTGGGTTTTAAGGCTGGAGAGATAGCCTAAGTGGTTAAGTGAGCTTCCTGCCCTTCCAGAGGACCCAAATTCTGTTCCCCTGACATGGATCAGATGGCTCACAACCACTTGAAACTCCAACTCTAGAAACTTCAACACTCTCTTCTGGCACCTGAGTGCACCCACACTCATGTGGTATATATTCACATAGATATAAATGCACATACTATATACACATTTAAAATTGAAAATAAAACTTTGAATTTTCTACAATCAGTTTCTGATGGCCGTGTGGCTGTATCTGAATCCGTGCTTAATTTCATATGAGTTACTTTACTTGAGCAATAAAAGTCTGGTACAGCTGGAAGTTCCTGAGTCCTAGGCAAGCTGAGATGTCTGGCTGCTCTCAAAGTGTGCCCAATACACCTGATAGGATGATTTGAATATCCTCTCCAACACTCATGGGAAAAAGTAACCCTCAATGCAACAATGTAGAATTGTGAAGGCCCAGAAGTGATTAGGCCATGAGAGGAGAGCCTTGGTGAAAAACAGGCCTGGGTTAGTTATCCAGGGTTAGAGTCTCCTCCATCTCTTGTGATGGTGTGTCATTACCCAGCTCTTAGACTGGACACATACTGGGCCAACCATACTCTTAGTCTATAGCAAAATGCTCAGCAGGAACCAAGAAAATCAATGAGGAATTTCCTAAGCTTGCTGTGAGCCACTGAGGTCAGGGTATTATCCTGTTTGGAAAGGAGGGTGCCTCCAGAGAAGACGACGCCTGGGCCTGGAGAACCAAAAGGGCGATGGATGGCATCAAGGTGGAGGCAAAAGTCTTCAGTTCACTGAGTACCGTATAACAGATGTCAACCCTTGCTTACTTTGGGAAACTGCCAAACACCTAATGAGCAAAAGAAAGGCTAGTTCAGAGGCCTCTTAAAAATAAATTAGCCAGGGAACAATTAAAGACCTTAAATGAACAATTAGCCCAACTGGCAAAGACTTATAAATCCTCCCTTGGTCAAAACAGTTAGTTGGAATTATCTGCCTTCAGAGGCAAATTACTCTTTGTAAATTAGTAGTTGTGGGCATTAGGGTGATGAAGAGCTACAAGGAAAAAGGTCAATCAGGCACTTATTCAGAAAGAAGAGGTCTAAATTCTTTACCCAGATCCACAGTAATTAAATCAACAATGTAACCAAGCAGCACAGGTGTCCTTGGTCATTATTTGGATATAACAGGGTATTCTGTTTTATTGTCTTGGAGCAGACAAGTTATGTGCTAAGCCAAGCCAAAGAAAATACGAGCCAAGAAGTCTACCGTGGTCATCCAGATTCAGTCCGTGGAAGGAGCACTAGCGCAGAGGCACCTAGTGTTGCCACATCTAGTATATCTACTTTGATTCTCCTTGATTTTTTTCTACATTGACAGGTACTTACAATGCAGGAACCTGCACTGCATAATCACGTGTTCACACAAGTATATGACGTGCTTTGAGTCTGTTGTGCCCACCTCCTCTTACCCTCCCCTTTCTTATCCTTGGTTCCTCCTTCTCAGCCCCTTCATTGTTAGTGTTTTGGGGTTTTTTGGTGAGTGTGCAAGCATGTGAGCATGCATGCATGCAAGCATGTGTGTGTATGTCTGTGTCTGTGTGTGTACTTGCATTCACTCACATTTGTTCCTTTGTAGGCATATGCAGGTCAAAGCCAAAGCTCAGCTTCAGGGTGTTGGTCCTCTAGCATCATAAAACAATTGCCTTTAAAACAATGTCTCTCATCGGCATGTAGCTAGCTCACCAAATAAACAATGCTAGCTGGGCCAGTGAGAGCCCCCCACAACCCCACCTCACCCCCCAGCTATTAAGTATATGAGGTCTTGGGATCAAATTTAATTCCTCATGTTTCCAAGGCAGCACTTTAGCAAGTGAAACATCACCCCAGTCACCTGTTAGTTCTGTTAGTTCCTTTTTTTGTTCCTACATAGTGTCACTGTGTGTATACTGAGATATATATATATACATACATATAAATAATGTATATACATATATACATTATATATATATACATACATATATACATTATATATATATATATATATATATATATATATAATCTAGGCTCCATAAATGGAAAAACGCATCTGTCTCTCTGAGTCTGACTTTATTTAATATATCTCCAATTGCATCAAATTTCCTTCCACTAATGTGGCTTTGTTCTTCTTTGTGCAACAAGAAAATCCCATAGTGTATGCATACCACATTGTATTTATTCATTTCCCTGTTGACAGACATTAATCTGTTCACTATAGAAATCAGCATGGAGATTCCCTGTAAGAACTGAAACTACATCTACTATATTGACTAGTGTAGTCAATATAAATATTCCACTCCTAGATGTTTGCCCCAAAGCCTCCATAACAACGTATCACTGAGAGACTTGCACATCAGTGTTTCACTCTCATTCAAAGACATCCTGTCTTCTGTCTTCATTGTAGAATGGATGTGAGGTAAGACTTCATCATTTTAACTGCACTATATTAGACAGCTCAATAGCTTAGACCAGTGCCTCCCGGACATTTAACATGTTCCAGACATTTTTGTTTGTCATGCATGAAGAAGTGGAAATTGCTGACATGTAGTATGGACCAAGGACCCTGCTGAATTCCATAGATTACAAAGATGGCACCTACAACAGCCAAGAATCTCAGTAGTGCTACTATCAAAAAGCTTTATGGGAGATGTACTAATTTCATACTTCAATGTACTCTAAACATCAAAAAGGGGGCTTTCATTGACAAAATAATAATACTAGTATGAAAATAGATTTGGTCAGTTGGTTGTTTGGTTTTGAGACAGGATCTCTAGCCCAAGCTGACCTCAGACTCTCCACGAAGCTGAGAATGACCCTGAACTTCTTATCCTCCTGCCTCTACCTCCCAAATGCTGGGAATACAGGCACATATCACTGTCTTAGTTTGACAAAACACCATGACCAAAGCAAGTTGGGAAGGAAATTGTTCTGCTTACACTTCTACGTCACAGTTCATCATCAAAGGATATCAGGGCAGGAACTCAAGCAGGTAGGAACCTGGAGGAAGGAGCCAATGCAGAGGCCACAGAGGAGTGACAATTACTGGTTTGCTCTCCATGGCTTGCTCAGCCTGCTTTCTTATAAAACCCAGGACCACCAGCCCAGGGATGGCACCACCCGCAAGGAACTGGCTCCTCTCTTATCAATCACTAATTAAGAAAATGCCTTACAGTCAGCTTATGAAGGCATTTTCTTAATTGAAGTTCCTCCCTTCAGATACAGGGCACAGTTACAAGCTGAACAAAGCAAAACCAAACTCCAGCCATATAAACAACTCAATGGCTAATGTCTAGAATTCACTCATGATCTTCTAAGCTCCTCCAAAGGGATTGGGTCATTTCTCAGGATCTGCCCTCTGACACACACACATACACACACACACACACACACACACACACACACAGCTTGTCTTCTAGGCTTCACTGGCTGACTCCAGTCCACCACTGTTGCTGTTCTTGCTGGTCTTCCATCCCTAGAGCTAAAATGTTATTGAAACTGAGTAATAATAGTTGCTGAGAAATGTCTTTACATGTTAAATTTTAAAATTCTGGTTTGGGAGCTAGAGTTGATCCCATTGATAAAATTCCTGCTGCATAAGCATGAGGACCTGAGTTCAGATCCCCAGTACCCTCATAAAAGCTGGGTGAGCAGAACACATCTGTGGCACAGGGCCAAAGTAAATGAAGACAAGTTGGCCTCCCAGAGTCCATTGGCTAGCCAGTCTGGCCAATCTGGGCTCAGTAAAAGACTCTGACTCAAAAAACAGAGTGGAGAACAATGAGGAAAGCACTAACACCAACCTTTAACCTTCACATACACACACACACACGTACACACGTACACATCTGGCCTTCACATGCACACATACATCACACATATGTACATGTATATATCTCACCTTCACATGTGTACATGTACCCACACACATACACATTACACACACACACATATAGACCACTCCCACAAAAAATATCGACAATTTTTTCTTTAAACAAAATCTGTCAGCATTTTATTTTTCCCTTCCCTTTAGTAAGCAAAATGATCACTTTGTCTCTTTGCCCAAAGCCTCAGCAACTGAGGTTGTGGGTGCATATTTTATTCCTGAGCATGCAACATTTATTACCTGAGGGACTCTTTTGCCAACAGAATGCATATTAAACCAGTTACTAGAAATGTGGGGGGTTTTAATGTTAATTTACAGTGACAAACTCACCTCCTCGGTTCCTTGCAGAGATACCAGATGAAGACGAAGCCTCCCTTGCATTATCAAAATCACAGAAACAAAATATCCAAACCCCTCCCACAGGGACATAAAAACATAAACTGCATGATTCAGTGAGGGATTCTATGATAAATGGCAGTCCCAAGGGAAAAAAATATATTTTTAAAGAACATTGCAACCTTCATATATTTCCCATCTCTGGTGAGATTTCTCTAGAAAAAAGAAAGACCCTTAGAAGCCTACACTGTGCCTGTTGGGTTGTTAATTGGAGTGTTGGCATTATTTTTGTTTGTGCTGTAAAAATCTTTCCTGTCTTTAAACGCTATGAAAAAAAAAAAAACAGCAAGAAGACAAGCACGGCATGTGGCAGAGCCCTGGGTTCATCATGCCACCAACTCTGTGACCTCCATGAGTCATCTAACATTCCCGTCCAGGTTCTGTGAAACACTCGGCCCAGGAAGTCAGATTAAATGTCTTCCAGCTGCTCCTAAAACAGTTTAATGTTGCCAAAATCTAAGCAAAAGTAGTATCCTTACATGCACCCTCTCCCCTGCCCCTTGCCCTTGGTTTCCACTGAACAGAACACCTTGCATTGGTGTGGTACATGGGTAAGAAGCCTATGCTTGCCCAGGATCACTTACACAAAGGTCTCATTACCAAATGCAGCACTGTGTTTTGCTAGATGGACATGGGCACGTTCCTATTATCACAGCATGGCAGAAAGGAGTCCACCACCCAGAAACTTTCCTGCCTTTTCATCTCTTCACAAAATGTGGCATTGGTCTTTCCACTGCCCTTACAGATTTCCTTTTTGAAAATGGCTGTCATTGGAACTGTGTACAATGTGGCCTTCTGAGACTGGCTATTTTCTATTAGTGTTATGCACTTAGGTTCTTCTGTGCTTTTGAGTGATTTTATAGCTCATTTTTATCATTGAATAATATTCTATTCTATAAATGTTCTTTATTTGTTTACCTCTTCACCAATAATGACTATGAATCTTGCAGTACCTTAATGACCTAGGATACTGCATGTGTTTTCATGCATGTCTTTTCCATCTGTGTATTTTCTATAGTGAAATATCCATTCAATTGTTTTCTTTTTAAGGATTATTTCTAAACAAACTGTTATCCCAAATAAGGTTTTATTATTTATTATTACAAGTCTGCAGTATTGTCATTTTGTTCTCTTTCATGAATGGAATTATTTTTCAGAACATACAATCTTAATGTTAATAAACCATAACTGAGTCATTTTTCTTTCATGCATCATAATTTGATCTATACAAATCAAGAATCATTGCCAAACTCAAAGTTGGCTGGATTTTTTTCCTCTATCACTTCTTACATGTTTTATAGATTAAGGATAATCCATTTAGCTCAATTTTGTGAGAGGTGTAATGATTTTTGCAAATATATGTACAACTGCTTCAATGTTAGCTTTCAAAATCTCTATCCTCTATCATATTGTGTTTGTTCCTTAGTCAAAGACAAAGTCACCATAGGTGTCAGTATCTGCTTCTAGAATCTCTATTCTAAAGATATAGCTCTCCTTTCACCCACTTCTCCCTATCTTCAGAGTAAAAAAAAAAAATAAGTAATATAATGTTAGTCTTTTAACTTTACTCTTTTTAATATTGTATTTGATGTTCTGGATCTTTTGACTTCTTGACACCAACACTAATTTGTAAGGACTTTTACTGAGGTTATCTGTAGCTATAGATAATGTGGGATAAACTAAAATGTTAAGTCTTCTTGTATGAAAGGCACAGACTTTCTGTATTGCTAACCAATAAGCTATCTCTTCAGAAACCACATGAGCATGAAGGGAGTGGTGTACAATACCAAACAGTGGATAAGAAACCCACACACCGAAAGCAATTTACAGATCCAATGAAATCCCCATCAAAATTGCAACACAAACCTTTACATACCTTAAAAGAACAATATCAACTTTATATGGAAAAAAATGGATAGCTAAAACAATCCTATACAATATCACCATCACCTATTTCAAGATCTACTACAGAGCTATAGTAATAAAAACTACATGGTATAGGTCATAAAAATAGACAAGTTGAAAAATGAAATGGAATTGAAGACCCAAATGTAGACCTGCTTACCTGCATACCTCTGACCATCTGATTTTTTTATTTTAAAAAATCTAAAATTATACAATGGAAAAAAAAGAAAGCATCTTCAACTAATGGTGCTGATCTAGTTGAATGTCTATACGTAGAAAAATGCAAATAGATCCATATCTATCACCCTGTACAAAACTCAAGTCTAAGTGGATCAAAGAAAGACCTCAACATAAAACCAGGCACATGAACCTGATAGAAGAAAAAGTGAGAAATTTTCTTGAATTCAATGGCACAAGACCTGAACAGAACACCAACAGCTCACGCTCTAAGATCTAAAATCAATAAATGGAACCTCAGGAAACTGAAAAGCTTTTGTAAGGCAAAGGACACCATCAATAGTTCAGAATGTCAGCCCACAAAATGAGAAAATATTGTCACCAATAAAGGACTCAAGAAACTAGACATCAAAAAACAAATAACACAACTTTTAAAGTTACAGATGTAAACAGAGCATTATCAACAGAAGAATCTCAAATGTGCAAGAAATGTATGAAGAAATGTTCAACATCTTTAGCCATCAGGGAAATGCGAATAAAAACTAATTTGAGATTTCATCTTACAGATGTCATAATGGCTAAGGTCAAAAACACAAGTGACAGCACATGCTGGGGAGGATGTGAAGAAAGGGGAGCACTCCTCCATTGCTGGTGTGAGTGTAAACTTGTACAGCCACTTTGGAAATCAATATGGCGATTTCTTGGAAAATTGGGAATTCATCTACCTCAAGACCGGCTATACCATTCCTAGGCACTCCATCCATTCTTCCACTAGCTACCCTACCAGCTATACCACCCCAAAGAAACTTCATCCATCCTACCTCGAAGACACTTGTTCAACTATGTTCACAGTAGCTTTATTTGTAATAGCCAGAAACTGAAAACAACCTAGATGTCCCTCAGTCAAAGAACGAATAAAGAAAATGTGGTCATTTACAGAATGGAGTATAACTCAACTGTTAAAAAAAAAATGACATCATTTTTGCAGGCAGCCAGGTGTGGTGGTACATGCCTTTAATTTCAGTACTCAGGAAGGCAGAGGCAGGCAGATCTCTGTGAGTTTGAGAACAAACTGGTGTATAAAACAAGTCAAGGACAGCCAAAGCTACACAAAAAAAACCCTGTCTTAAAAAGAAAGATATGAGTCCTCTGTCAGAAAAAGGGTTGGTGAAAATTCATTCCCAATCTGTAGGCAGTCACTTTGTTTTGATGACTATGTCCTTTGCTTTACAGAAGATATTCAGTTTCATGAGGTCCCATTTATTGATAGTTGCTCTTAGAGCCTGTGCTGTTGGTGTTCTGTTCAGGAAGTTTTCTCCTGTAACAATGAGTTCTAGGGTATTCCCCACTTTTTTATCTAGCCAACTTAATGTGTCTGGTTTTATGTTGAGTTCTTTGATCCACTTGGACTTCAGTTTTGTGCAGGGTGATAAGTATGGATCTATTTTCATTTTTCTACATGTAAACATCCAGTTGGACCAGCACCATTTGTTGAAGATGCTATCTTTTTTCCATTGCATGGTTTTGGCATCTTTGTCAAAAATCAGGTGTCCATAAGTGTGTGGGTTTATTTCTGAGTCTTCTGTTCAGTTCCATTGATCCACCATTCTGTTTCTATTTTAGTACCATGCAGTTTTTATAACTGTTGCTCTATAGTACAGCTTGAGATCAGGGATGGAGATACCTCCAGAAGATCTTTTATTGTACAGGATTGTTTTAGCAATTCTGGGTTTCTTGTTATTCCATACGAAGTTGAGAATTTTTCTTTCCAGGTCTGTAAAGAATTGTGTTGGCAATTTGATGGGAATTGCATTAAATCTGTAGATTGCTTTTGGTAAGATGGCCATTTTTACTATGTTAATCCTGCCAAGCCATGAGCATGGGAGATCTTTCCATCTTTTGATATCTTCTTCTAATTCTTTCTTCAGAGACTTGAAATTTTTTTCATACAAGTCTTTGACTTGCTTGTTTAGGGTTATACCAAGGTACTTTATGTCATTTGTGGCTATTGTGAAGGGTGTTGTTTCCCTAATTTCTTTCTCAGCCCTTTTGTCTTTTGTATACAGGAGGGCTACTGATTTTTTTTTAGTTAATTTTGTATCCAGCCACATTGCTGAAAGTGTTTATCAGTGTAGGAGTTCCCTGGTAGAGTTTTTGGGGTCACTCATGTATACTATCATATCATCTGCAAGTAGTGATAATTTGACTTCTTCCTTTCCCATCTGTATCCCCTTGATCTCCTTCAACTGTCTTCCAGCACTATGTTGAAGAGATATGGAGAGAGTGGGCAGCCTTGTCTTGTCCCTGATTTCAGTGGGATTGCTTTAAGCAGCAAACCAAGTAATCCACTTAAAAGATGGGGAACAGAGCTAAACAGAGAACTCTCTGTAGAGGAATATCAAATGCCAGAGAAGCATTTAAAGAAATGCTCAACCTCATTAGCCATTAGGGAAATGCAAATCAAAACAACCCTGAGATTTCACCTTACACCCATCAAAAACTCAAGTGACAACACATGCTGGAGAGGTTGTGGAGAAAGGCGAACCCTTCTACACTGCTGGTGGGAATGTAAACTTGTACAACCACTCTGGAAATCAATCTGGCACTTTCTCAGACAACTAGGAATAGCGCTTCCTCAAGATCCAGCCATACCACTCCTAGGCATAAATCCAAAAGAGGCTCAAGTACACAAAAAGGACATTTGCTCAACCATGTTTGTAGCAGCTTTATTTGAAATAGCCAGAAGCTGGAAACAGCCCAGATCCCCCTCAACTGAAGAATGGATGCAGAAATTGTGGTACATCTATACAATGGAGTATTACTCAGCAATGAAAAATAAGGAAATCATGAAATTTGCAGGTACATAGTAGGACCTGGAAAGGATCATCCTGAGTGAGTTGTCCCAGAAGCAAAAAGACACACACGGTATACACTCACTCATATAAACATACAACATAGGATAAACCCGCTAAAATCTGTACATCTAAACAAACTAAGCAAAAGAGAGGACCCTAACTAAAATGCTCAATCCCCATCCTGAAAGGCAAAGAGGATGGACATCTGAAGAAGAATAAAACAGGGAACAACCTAGGAACCTGCCACAGAGGGCCTCTGAAAGCCTCTGCCCTGCAGACTATCAAAGCAAATGCTGAGCCTGATGGCCAACTGTCGGGCAGAGTAAATGGAATTTTATGTAAGAAGTGGGAAATAGCAAGAGCTGGAGAGGACAGGGTCTCCACAAGGAGAGCAACAGAACAAGAAAATTTGAACACAGGCAACTTCCCAGAGACTCATACTCCAACCAAGGACTATTCATGGAGATAACCTAGAACCCCTGCACAGATATAGCCCATGGCAGTTCAGTGTCCAAGTGGGTTACATAGTAATGGGAAGAGGGACTGCCTCTGACATAATTTGATTGGCCTGCTCTTTGATCACCTCCCCCTGAGGGGGGAGCAGCCTTACCAGGCCACAAAAGATGACAGTGCAGCCACTTCTGATGAGAACTGACAGACTAAGATCAGAAAGAAGGAGAGGAGGACCTCCCCTATCAGTGGACTTGGGGAGGGGCATGCATGCAGAAAGGGGAGGGAGGGTAGGATTGGGAGGGGAGGAGGGAGGGGCTTATGGGGGAATACAAAATGAATAAAGTATAATTAATAAAAGTTAAATAAAAAAATAAAAAGAAAGAAAGAAAAGAAAGGAAGGAAGGGGAAGAAATGAAGGAAGAAAGGGAGGGAGGGAGGGAGGGAAAGAAAGAAAGAAAGAAAGAAAGAAAGAAAGAAAGAAAGAAAGAAAGAAAGAAAGAAAGAAAGAAAAGAAAGGAAGGGGAAGAAATGAAGGAAGAAAGGGAGGGAGGGAGGGAAAGAAAGAAAGAAAGAAAGAAAGAAAGAAAGAAGAAAGAAAGAAAGAAAGAAAGAAAGAAAGAAAGAAAGAAAGAAAGAAAGAAAGAAAGAAAAAGAAAATTGTAGGCAAATGGATGGAACTAGAAAAAATATCATCCTAAGTGAGGTAACCCCAGGCCCAGAAAGACAAACATGGTATGTACTCACTTGTAAATGGATAATAGCTGTTAAGTAAAGGACAATCATGCTATGATCCACAGACCCAGAAAAGCTAAGTAACAAGGAAGGCTCAGGGGGCATGCATAGACCTCCCTGGAAATGGGAAATAGAGTAGATTTCACTAGTGGACTTGTGGGTGGGTAGAGATGGGAAGGGGAGGGATCAGGAAAGGAGGTAGAGGAAGAGAGTAATGGGAGAGATGACTGGAACTGAGGGCCATTTTGAGGGTGACTTAGAAACACTGTGCAATAGAACCCCCTGAACTCTGAGGGTGACCCTAGCGGTAGCTCCTAGTAATGGAGACATGAAGCCTGAACCAAGCAACCATCTCCTGTACCAAGCAAGCCTGCAATGGTGGGACCCAGCCACAAAACCTTCCACCACGGTTTGTTCTGCCTGCAAGATGGCTGGGGTAACTGTGGCACAAAACTTGTGGGAGCAGCCAGCCAATGACTGGTCCAACTTGAGGCCCATGCCACAAGAGGGAGCCCAGGCCTGACCCTGCCTGAATGGCCATGAATCAGAGGCTTGGTAGCCCAGAACATGAACTAACCAAAACAAACAAACAAACAAAAAACAGAACAGTCAATGAAATGATTCCTAATGATATTCTGCTATACTCATAGATTTGTGCCTAGCCTTAATTATCATCAGAGAGGTTTTATCTAACAACTAATTAGAGGAATGCAAAGACCCACAGCCGAACATTAGGAGGAGCTCAAGGAACCCCACAGAAGAGGGGAAAAAAGAATTGTAGAAGCCAGAAAAGTAAAGGACACCACACAGACTGGGCTTTAAACACTACCATTACGATCTTAACAACTCAAAAATATTTTTTTCAAAGATCCTCAGTGAAAAGATATATGACCTCAAAGTTTGGGGCATGGGAGATGTGAGTTTAACTTTTTATTACTTATGTGTTTATTTGAAGATTCATGTAGGTGCCCACAGAGGCCAAAGAGATCCCCTGGAGCTGAAGTTTCATGGGTACTGGGAACCAAATTTGGGTCCTCAGCAAGGACAACATATTCCTGACCACTGAACCATCTCTCCGGAGTTTTTTTTCATAGTTTATTTTTTAAATATTTTTTTTATTTTATTAATTACACTTTATTCACTTTGTGTCCCCCCATAATCCTCCCCCCTAATCCCACCTTTCCTCCTCCTTCTTCATGCATATACAACCAAAGTATTTTGCATACATAATATTATCCTCAAATGTTCATTTTGAAAATTCTACCAGAGTTTCACCCAATTAAGAGAAGGCTGCAAAAATCTGACCAAATTCAATTTCAGAATTGATTATAATTATTTACAAATCTAAGGACAAAACTGAGCTAAAACAGAGTTTTAAAAGAACACACAAAAGATAGCCAAGCTCCTGCCTCAGCCATTATGAGGAGGGAATATGTGATGATGGCATACACATAGTGGAGAGATGGGAAAGAAAGTGAAGCACTGTGAAGAGAAGTGGAGATGGAGATGAGATGGTTAGGAGCAGGTGGACATGAGGAGCCTGAGCAGCCACCTTAGGATGGCTGTGATGTCCCTGCCCAGGCTGCCACCAAGGGCTATGTCTGGGTCCATGGACATGCTGAAGCTGAGGTATGTTTTGATATTAATGGCTCAAGTTACCACCAAAGGCCGTGAGGATGTTCGTGGTCTGGGCTGCCATCTGAGACCATGTGGATGTCTGAGGGTCATGCTGTTGTGGGGGGCTGAGGAAGACAGGACAGGGATGATGAGATACTGATCTGAGTGGCACTGACTCCTGAGGCCATGGTGACACACAGGCCCATGCTGCCACCAGGGGCCATGTCTGGATCTGTGGTCCTATAACAGCCAAGGTCTGGGTTAAAGTCCAAGGTCTGTGTTACCACTAAAGTCATGCAGATATCCCTGGTCTGGGCTGCTGCCTGAGGCCCCGTTAATGCCCGAGCTCTCTGCTGAGCTGGCACCACGCTTTGCCTGTGGCTGAAGAGCTTGCCTTAGCAGCATGGGAGAGCTGGCACTGGGTGCAGTGGAGGGGACACCCAGGTGAGCAGACCCTGGCAACATGAGTGCGGGAAAGCCAGCCCCTGCCCCTGATCTGCTGCGCATGGGAAAGATGCTTCCCATCGCTGCCACCGGCAGAAGCTGTGTGAGCTGGCCCCAAGACCGTGAGAATGGGTGAGCTGGTGCCGCCCCTCCCCTGGGCAAATCGGGAGAGCTGGCCCTGGTGGAGTGAACACAGGAGAGCTGGTAGACTGACCAACTCAGCTTCCACCCAGGCCCAGATCCGGGGTTCTGAGTTGGTCCGATGCAACACCCACCCCATTTATGAGCTACTGGAGCACAAGAAGGAGCTAGTCCTACAGATCCAAAGCTGCAGGATTTCCATGACACAGGGCAACAACAGGGTATCTCAGAGGAATCCCCATGAGGATCCAGTATTGACAGTGCAGCAGAAGCCAGAGCCCTTGAACAACATTTGCAAGTTATACTGCCTGAAATACCATGACACATCCCAGTTTCCACAGCGAGATGTTTTGTTGTTATTATTGTTCTTGTGCTTGTTGTTTATTTTATTTTGCTTTTTTTTTTGGCAGGGGAGAGGTTGCAAGGGCAGAGGGTGGATGTGAAGGGACAGGAAAATTAGTGGGATTGGGATGCATGCAGTAAAATTAATAAAGAATCACTAAACATTTTTTTTAAAATAGCACACAAAAATGTATATATTCTGATAAGACAGAAATAACATAGTCTTTTAAAATGAACACATTTGTAGCATAAGAAATGTAGAAGGTGGTAATTATTGCAGAAAAACCACAGACTGAGGCTAAGGGATAAAATACTTGCTGCACTCAGGTCCCCAGCACCCACAGAAATGCAAGTAGGTATAACAGCTCACCCAAAATTCCGGCACTTAGGAGACAATATCATCAAAGCAAGATGGCAAGCTTTAGGTCTGTGAAAGCCTGCTTCAGTGAGTAACTTGGAGCAGAATTAAGAAAGGTTCCCAACACCCTCAAGCAGGCCTCCACATGTGTGTGCCTAAACATAAGAACACACAGAGAGCCAGCACATACATACACATGCAAAAAAAATTCTTTTTGCTTTAAGTTTTTCAGAAGAAATAGCAAAAGCTGGACATTTAAATGGAGAAGAGTGAAGGTGAATCCTAGCTAACACCATTCTCAAAAGTCAGCTAAAAATGGATGGAGCTCTAACATTTTGTTATCTGGGACAAGCTCTCACTGTCAGTGGGAATCTGGGTTTATAATATACTGATAAGAACCCAGGAGAAGGCAAGAGCATGTTGCTAAAAATAAAATAAGAGTGATCCTTGCTGAGCAAGGCTCACTTCTAGTCAAATTACCTTTTGAAGTTCTATGATGAACAAAGGTGATAAAGATGACATTGAATATACAGCTAACATTCCCAAACAGAATGTGAAAGGTGGTCCCCCGGGCTGCTTCTAAAAAAATGGAAGAAAAGGACAAATTGAGGATAGGAAGCTTAACAGAAGAGAGAAGAAATTGATCACTCGAAATTTCTCAGCCTTTCCAGATGACAAAAGACACTAAAATTAAAAAATTCAATACCAAAATCAGTAGTATTAGTTCAGTGGGGAAAGACACTTGCCACCAAGACATCCTGAGTTAATTCTCAGGACCTACATAGTAGGAGAAAACCAGCTCCTGTAATTTATCCTCTGACTTCCATATGCCTACCCTCTCTATCTCTCTCTCTCTCTCTCTCTCTCTCACACACACACACACACACACAGTGAGCTTTAGAGACAAGGTCAAAAAGTGTGATTATACACTATCTTTTGCTAAAAGCTAAAACCTGATTAAGAGTAAAGACCCCATCATCCAATTCTGAGAAGGACCTTTAAATAAATTACAGGTTCTCAGAAGTTCTTGGGGTTTGAATAAGTGTAGCCCCCATAGACTCATGTGTATGAATGCTTGGCCCGTAGGAAGTGACACTGTTAGAGGCTGTGGCCATGTTGGAGTTAGAGTAGGTGTGGCCTTTTTGGAGGACGTGTGTCACTGTGGGGGGCGGGCTTTGAAGTCTCCTATGTTCAAGCTCTGCCCAGTGTGGCACACAGTCTCCTGCTGCCTGTGAATCAAGATGAAGAACTCTCAGCTCCTCCAGCATCATGTCTGCCTGTGTGCCACCATGTTTTGCACCATGATGATAATGGACTAAACCTCTGAAGCTGTAAGCCAGCCCCAATTAAATGTTTTCCTTTATAACAGTTGCCTTGGCAGAATGGCCATTTCCACTATGTTAATCCTACCAATCCATGAGCACGGGAGATCTTTCCATCTTCTGAGATCTTCTTCTAATTCTTTCTTCAGAGACTTGAAGTTTTTCTCAAACAGGTCTTTCACTTGCTTGGTTAGTGTCACCCCAAGGTACTTTATCTTATTAGTGGCTACTGTGAAGGGTGTTGTCTCCCTAATTTCTTTCTCGGCCCTTTTGTCTCTGGTATACAGGAGGGCTTCTGATTTTTTTGAGTTGATTTTGTATCCTGCCACTCTGCTAAAAGTATTTATCAGCTGAAGGAGTTCTCTGGTTGAATTTTTGGGGTCGCTCATGTATACTATCATATCATCCTCGAATAGTGACACTTTGACCTCTTCCTTTCCGATTTGTATCCCCTTGATCTCCTTTAGTTGTCTTATTGCTCTGGCTAGGATTTCAAGTACTATGTTGAAGAGATATGGAGAGAGTGGGCAGCCTTGTCTTGTCCCTGATTTCAGTGGGATTGGTTTAAGTTTCTCTCCATTGAGTTTGATGTTGGCTATAGGCTTGCTGTATATTGCCTTTACTGGATGTCTATATGCAGAAAAATGAAAATAGATCCATATTTATCACCCTGTACAAAACTAAAGTCCAAGTGGATCAAAGACCACAACATGAAACCAGACACATTAAATTGATTAGAAAAAGTGGGGAAGACCCTAGAACTGATCGGCACAGAAGACAGCGTCCTGAACAGAACACCAACAGCACAGGCTCTAAGATCAACAATCAATAAATGGAACCTCATGAAACTGAAAAGCTTCTGTAAAGCAAAAGACACTGTCATCAAAACAAAACGACAGCCTACAGACTGGGAAAGAATCTTCACCAACCCTCTATCTGACAGAGGGCTAATATCCAGTATATATAAAGAACTCAAGAAGTTAAAAAGCAACAAATCAAGTAATCCAATTAAAAAATGAGGCACAGAACTCTCTGTAGAGGATTGTAGAATGGCAGAAAAATACTTAAGGAAATGCTCAACGTCCTTAGCCATCAGGGAGATGCAAATCAAAACGACCTTGAGATTTCACCTTACACCCATCAGAATGGCTAAGATTAAAAACTCAAGGGACAACACATGCTGGAGAGGTTGTGGAGAAAGGGGAACCCTCCTCCACTGCTGGTGGAAATGTAAACTTGTACAAACACTGTGGAAATCAATCTGGCGCTTTCTCAGACAATTAGGAATGGTGATTCCTCAAGATCCAGCTATACCACCCCTAGGCATATATCCAAAAGATGCTCAAGTACACAACAAGGACATTTGTTCAACCATGTTTGTAGCAGCTTTGTTTGTAATAGTCAGAACCTGGAAACAACCCAGATGTTCCTCAGTTGAGGAATGGATACAGAAATTGTGGTACATTTACACAATAGAATACTACTCAGCAATTAAAAACGAGGAAATCATGAAATTTGCAAGCAAATGGTGGGACCTAGAAAAGATCATCCTGAGCGAGTTATCCCAAAAGCAGAAAGACACACATGGTGTATACTCACTCATATAGACCTATAAGATAGGAAAAATATACTGAAATCTATACAACTAAAGAAGACAAACAAGAAAGAGGACCCAGAGCAAGATGATCAATCCTCACTTAAAAAGACAAATGGGATGGACATTGGAGGTAGGAGAAAACAAGTAACAGGACAGGAGCCTACCACAGGGGGTCTCTGAAAGACTCTACCTACCAGTGCAAATATTAAGACTCATAACCAAACCTTCGGCAGAGAGCAGGGAATCATAGGAAAGAAGGGGAGTTAGTAAGACCTGGAGAGGACAGGAGCTCCACAAGGACCAAATATATCAGGGCACAGGGGTCTTTCATGAGACTGTTTCTCCAACCAAGGACCATGTACAGATATAACCTAGGAACCCCTGCCTGGATATAACCCATGGTAGTTCAGTATCCAAGTGGGTTCTCTAGTAAGGGGAACAGGGACTATTTCTTACATGATCTCAATGGTGAACTCTTCGACACACACACCCCCAAGGGAGGAGCAGCCTTGCTAGGCCACAGAGGTGGACATTGCAGCCAGTCCTGAAGAGACCTGATAAGCTAGGGTCAGATGGAAGGGAGGAGGTCTTCCTCTATCAGGGGACTTGGAAAAGGCCAGGGAAGAGATGAGGGAGGGAGGGTAGATTGGGAGGGAATAAGGGAGGGGGCTATGGCTGGAATACAGAGTAAATAACCTGTGATTAATATAAAAAATAAAAAATAAAAAAGAGTTGCCTTGGTCATAGTGTCCTTTCATAACAATAGAAACCCTAATTAAGATAAAGATGTTCTCAGGCAACCAGGAGGCCTCTTGGAAGCTTAAGGGTGTACTCCCTCAGTGATCTCAGTGGAAGACCAAAATACTAAAAGGTTTATCTCAGAAATGCCTGTCAGTATGGTTTGTGTCTCGTGGACTGAGCCTCAGGGAAATCTACAGGAGTCTCTCAATGTGCTTAAGAGAATTGTTTCAGTAGAAATAATACCCAAGTTGAAATAAAATAGACAGTTGGAAACAGATGGTCAGATCTCCAAAACTCAAGTGGTAGCAATCATGCTGATTACATGTACAAGCCACTGCATACATGTGCAAGCTGTCATACAAAGAGAAGGGTGCCCAAGCTACAGAGAATCATTCAATTTTCTGCAGGTTCAAAATATTGCCAAACAAAGTGTTATGAAGAAAAAGAAATTCAGATAATCAATATTCATATACAGTAAGTTTGAATGATGGCTTGGAGAAAATACTACAAAAAAGTTTTTCCAACAATCAGGAAACACCACATAAAGACAGTATTAATATTAGAAAAATTAAATAACTTTAATTAGGTATAATGGGCTAATTGTATTAATTACATAGTAGAAATAGATACGTGGGGTGCACATAGAGAGTAAACACAATAAAATCTTAACTGTAATTTTCTAATTTTTCAATTTTTCACAATTATAAAATTTTATAAAATTTTTTTTAATTTTTAAATTGTTTTATTTTTAATTACACTTTATTTACTTTGTATTCCCCCTCTAGTTCCCTCCCTCCTCCCCTCCCAATCCCTCTCTTCCTTCCCCTTCTCCACACATGCCCCTCCCCAAGTCCACTGGTAGGAGAGGGTTTTTCTTCCTTCTGATCCTAGTCTGTTAGGTCTCATTGGGAGTGGCTGCATTGTCTTCCTCTATGGCCTGATAAGGCTGCTCCCCCCTCAGGGGGAGGTGATCAAAGAGCAGGCCAATCAGTTCATGTCAGAAGCAGTCCCTGTTCCCATTACTATGGAACCCACTTGGACACTGAACTGCCATGGGCTATATCTGTGCAGGGGTTCTAGGTTATCTCCATGCATGGTACTTGGTTGGAGTATGGGTCTCAGGAAAGACCTCTGTGCTCAAATTTTTTGGTTCTGTTGCTCTCCTTGTGAACCTCCTGTCCTCTCCAGATCTTACTATTTCCCACTTCTTTCATAAGATTCCCTGCATTCTGTCCAAAGTTTGGCCATAAGTCTTAGCATTTGCTTTGATAGTCTACAGGGCAGAGCCTTTCAAAGGCCCTCTGTGAGAGGCTCGTAACTTGTTTCCTGCTTTCTTCTTCTTCTGATCATCCTCTTTGCCTTTCAGAGTGCAGATTGAGCATTTTAGCCAGAGTCCTCCCTCTAAATTAGTTTCTTTAGATGTACAGATTTTAGTAGGTTTATCCTATATTATATGTCTATATGAATGAGTATATATTGTGTGTGTCTTTCTGCTTCTGGGATAGCTCACTCAGGATGATCCTTTCCAGTTCCCACCATTTACCTGCAAATTTCATGATTTCCTTATTTTTCATTCCTGAATAATATTCCATTGTGTAGTTGTACCATTAAAGTCCAAGTGGATCAAAGACCTCAACATAAAACCAGATACATTAAATCGATTAGAAGAAAAAGTGGGGAAGAACCTTGAACTCATTGGTACAGGAGACAACTTCCTGAACAGAACATGAACAGCACAGGCTCTAAGAGCAACAATCAATAAAAGGGACTTCATGAAACTGAAAAGCTTCTATAAAGCAAAGGACACCATCATAAAAAAAAAAAAAAAAACGAATACCCACAGATTGGGAAAGAATCTTCACCAACCCTCTGTCTGACAGATGGCTAATATCTGGTATATATAAAGAACTAAAGAAGTCAAAAAACAACAAATCAAGTAATCCAATTTAAAAAATGGGGAACAGAGCTAAACAGAGAATTCTCAATATTCCTCTATCGAGAATACAAAAATTTTTATAATTATTTGAGCCAAGTGAGTTCTATGTGCTGGTTTTGTGACTTTTCTGTAATCCTAATAGTAGGTTCTAACTAAAAGGTTGAAAATAAGCATCCCAAGGTTTTATAATTATCAACTTAGGAGCTATTGTCCTCAGAACACATACATTTTATTAATATTTGAGTTAGCAAACAAAGCAGTAGGTTTCACTGTAGCATTTTCATACACGTATATATTGTATTTTGTCCTCATTCGTCACTGGCCCTCACTGCTCTTGCCACCTACTGTGTCCCTTCTTGTTGGTTCTCTCCTTCTTCCAAAATAGTTCTTGTAAAATGCATGCACGGCATGTCACATTGACAGCTAATTTTTAAACTGCACATAAGAACTTGGCGGGGGTGGTGGATATTGATAGAAAATGAAACTACAACATCATAATGTTGGTCACTGGTGTGCTGTGTGGTGGCCACCTAGGATTCTCCCACGCTGTTCTCTGCCTTTATGTGATTGGAATTCTACAATGAAGTAGTAAATGTTTGAAAAATAAGCCATGTCTCAAAAGGCAAGCACTGGGACACGACACGCAGGCTCCCCAGAGTCAAACAGCGGCGTCTCCCTCAAACGTTCTCATTTTTCTAGCGTTGTCTTTTCATTTTTAAGGTGAGCGGACGGACAATTTAAGATCACAAGCGCTTGCTGAGCTAGCGTGGGCCCTCGGTGGGTGTTTAAGCTGCCCCCAGCTTGAAGCATTGGCATCCTGAATTATTCAACACCTTGGCTGTGCAAGCTGCTTATCACTAAAGCAGGTCTTTATGATTTGTTCAGCTATGCAGGTCACTGACAAACCAGAGAATGCTGTCCACCACGCCACAGTGTACACGCACCTAGAACACTGTGTTGTGTACGATGACAAATACACACAATTCCATTTGTCAGCTTAAACAATTTTGAAAAGTTAAAATAAGAGTAGGAAGTTTTTGAAAAAAAAAAAAACTTTCCAAATATGATGGATTACTCTTAAAACTCATAATGACAAATTATTTTGCTTTTACCTATATATAAAATGTCCCCTCCCCCAACCAGACCCGTTTCTTTTCTGCCAGAAGTAGCTTCCCATTCACAGCTACTTTCCACATAAACATGCCAAATCAGTCTGAGGGAAGTGAAACAGAAAGAGGAGATGGCTGAGTTTCTTCTTTGTCTGGTTCCAAGATACTGAGCCAAAATTAACTCTGAGCAGCATATCTGGCCCCAAGTCCCTGAAATGCAGGGCCACCTGTGTTCTACAAGCACAAAGTCACACCCGTAGAGTGTGACTGTCCAAAGTCTCCCTGAGTTTCCAAAATGTATGTGGCCACACCTGGCTCTCCCCACTGGCATAACAGTGTCAATGAAGGAACAGGCCCAGGCATGGTGTTCGCTTTCTGTCATTTTTTAAGACCCTAGAATAATCATAAAATTTCACACATAACAACGTGATGTGAATTTTTTTAAAGTTCAAATAGCAAACATAGAGATAGCATCCTAAGATGATCTGTGAAATCGTGCTCCAGAACTGTGTCTACAGAAGCAATCTAAGACCAAAGTCTCCCCAAATCTGATAGTCAATATGCCATTGTAAGCTTGCCTATTTCTGCCTAATCATGTACTTTATCCACCGAAAAATTAGGTCATCATGGTTGAGGTATGAGTGTATGACTTGCAAAGAGGTTGGTATTTTTCTAAAGTATGGTTATAAACAAACCTACCTATCAAGCTAGACATGGTTCTCAACCTGCCACTCGGGGACCATCTAATACCTCATGATGTGGCGACCCATACCATAAAATTATTTCATTGCTACTTTACGACTGTAACTTTGCTACTGCTGTGAGTTGTAAATATCTGCATTTCCTGATGGTCTTAGGTGACCCCAGTGAAAGGGTTGTTCAGCTGCCACAGGTTGAGAATTACTGAGCTATACTTCTGAATAAAAACAAACAAACAAACAAACTCCTTTTATTATATTTAAAAAAAAAAAAAGTCTTCCCAAGAATCCCTGAGTTTATCAAAATACAAAGTAATAGGTCCACCCTGAGGTTCTGAGATAAAAGATAAAACCCAGAAGCCTGGATTTTAACAAGCCTCCCGGGAAAGAGGGAGGATGTTGTCGCTTAATGTTAGAGCGTGTGCATACCATGTCTAATAAAAATGAAAGGGACCAGAAGGGAGAAAAGTGGTGTGGTGGTTTGAATAGACTATGAATTGGCCTTCATAGACTCATGTGTTTGGATGCTTGGACCACAAGCAGTGGCACTATTAGGATTCTTGGTCATGTTGGTATAGGTGTGTGTCACTGTGGGAGAGGGTTTTGAGGTCTCCTAGTGCTCAAGCTCTACCCAGTGTGCAAGAGAGCCTCCTCCTGGCTGCCTTCTGAAAACAGTCCCTTTCTACTGCCTGCAAATCAAGATCCAGAACTCTTGGCTCCTTCAGCACCATGTCTGCCTGCACACTGCCATGCTTCCCGCCATGATGGTAATAGACTAAACCTCTGAAACTGTAAGCCAGCCCCAATTAAACGTTTTTCTTCATAAAAGTTGCCGTGGTCATGCTATCTCTTCACAGCAATGGAAACCCTAATTAAAACAAGGAGGAGGGGAGGGAGGAAGAGAGGAAGAGAGGGAGAGGGATGGAGGGAGGGAGGGACAAAGGGACTGAGGGAGGGAGAAACTGTTATTGTGTTATACCTAAAATGTTATTTCGGAGCCTTTGTGAAGTCATTCACTATTTATTCATTCAAATATTTGTTGCATGCCAGAGATTAAACATTGAGTTGGCCACCCTTGGGAGGCTCACAGTGGTCTATGAAGTACTACCTCATTACAATGCGACAAGTGCTTTAGCAGCCTGTGCAAAGGACAGCAGGAAAACCGGATATAAATTATGTAATTATACCTAGTAAACCAAGGACAGCTTCTCAGGAGATGTGACATTTGAGCTGAGACTTAAAAAGAAGTTAAGAGTTTACTAATTGAAGAGGGGAAGATAAGTTGCAGGTAGAGACCCAGAAACTCAATCATGTAGGGCATGCTGGGAAGAAGCAGAAAGCTGGACGTGAACCGAGCAGAGGGAATGTGGGTCAAGCATGGGCAATGCACCAGCGATGGCAGACCAGAGAGGGAAGAGCCTGTGTCCGTATCCTGTGGGGGGTTGTTATGGTTTGGATATAAATTGTGACCCCAAAGCCTCACATGTTAAAGGCTCGATAACCAGCAAATTGGGAGGTGATTGGACCAAGAGATCTCTGACCTGATCAATAGATGAATCCATAGACAGACTCATAACCCTGTGGCGTCATTTGGAGGTAATGGAAACTTTTGGAGGTAGGACTGCTCAACCTGAGATTTCCAGGAGGAAGACCAGAGCCACGATTTTGAGTCAAATTTGAAGCAAGCTTTAATTAAATACTGTCCAGGATAATGGACATTACCCATTCCTGGGTTCCCAGAAAACAACGACAAGTCACATTTTGCAGAAGCTTAAAAGGGCCAAACCATAGAACCACCATACTTCCCACTGGGTTCAATCAGTGGCAAGCATGTGTCCTGACATATTTCCTGCCTACCATCCACTCACATTCAATCTAGGACATCCAGTGCAAGCAAACTTGTTTAGGGGAGTGAAAACCTGTGGCTTATTTTTTCCCAAGAACCACAGCCCCAAGCATTCCAACAAGCGATCTGTCTTTGGACAAGTGATGCTTAACTTTGGCTCTTACAGGGCCTGCCTGGAGGATGCAGGCCATTGGGGGTGTGTTCTTATCCCTGCCCCATCCTGCTTCCTGTCCACCAGGTGATGAGCTGCTTTGCTACAGCATATGTTCCTGGCCCCTTTCTTACCACACACAGAAACAGAAGCAACGGGACCAAAAGACCATGAGCTGAAGCCGATGAGTCTCTGAGCTGAAAAATGTCCCCCTCTCTGTTGTTCTTGCCATTTCGTTACTCGTGTGGGAAGCTGCCCTTTGTTTTTAAGAACGGTGATGTGATCCTGCCTGCATTTTAGAAAGATGATTTTGCTATCTATGTGGAGAAGAGAGAAGTTGCAGACAAGGAAATTAATTAGGATGATAGGAACTGTTCTATTTCAGAGGGGGGAGCCTGAAACAGAGAAGTGGCCATGAAAATGGGTTTGAGAGAGTCTATAGGTAGAATGTCTAGGGGAAAACAAAGTGGCTATTGCTAAGGAAAAAGATGGCCATGTTGTCTCTTCCAGATCTTTCTGTAATCTCAGTTTCACTCTTACCTGATATGGCTACCCTCCTGGAGAAAGTCCACCTGAGAGAATCTCCTTCCCCTTCTGTTCTTTATCACATAATCAGAAATAGAATGAAACCAAATAACCAGTGTCCAATCCCTTTAAATGAGGTCAAAGTGAAAGTTATCGTGACTGTGCTTTGTGATGGGGAGTGGTTCCTTTTAGCTACAATCTCTTCGTTATACACAATGAAGAGATGGCAGTTAGGGAAATTAAGTGGCTACAATACACAAATGGTCCTTTAAAGTGTATCTTACATCTCTCAGCGCTGAGACCTTTAGCAGGTGTGACAATCCTCCTGCATAGCGTCCTCCCTTCTTACCGGTCTTAATCCAAAGAGGATAAAGATAGCTAAAAAAAAAATCTGTTAGCTCTGTGTTTTCGGAAAGAAAAAAAAAAAACACGCCAGTTTATCTCACTCTGGAAAGGAGTCTGGGGGACATCTAGTGGCTCATTCCAGAACTGCATCTTTCTTTTGTTAATAGCATTAATAGAATTTTTTAAAATATTTTTAGTATCATTGTAAGTTTAACACATTTGACTGCTTGTGTTAGATCACTGACATTTACCAGTTCTTGTCCCCCAAGGTCTATGTTTTAAAGATATAGTTCCCAGGGTGATCTGGAAATGGTGGTGCCTCCAGAAAGTGGGAGTCAAATGAAGGAGGTCCTGGCTCATTAGGTTCTATCATGGGCTCTTGCCATAATATGCTGCCCTCACCAGACCCACAGCAAACAGGAATCATGGACTAACAGCTCCAGAATAGTGACCTCCAGGTAAACCGTCTTCCTTTATAACTCAGTCACCTCAAATATTCCATTATGGTACTGAGAGGCTAACCTACAGCCTCCCTTCCAAAGCTCTCATCTGTGACTACTAACTGAGTCACCCTCTTTCTACAGAGAAATTATATACATGCAGGGTGTAGTTTCAATATTTGCCCTAATTATAACAAGTTAGATGCAGAGAAACAGATCTCTAAATAAATAATACTCATTTCGTGGGTGAGAATTTGGGCATGAGCACATTTGAAATCGTGACAAACAGTCCAACACCTGCACCTGTACGCGGAATTGCTAGCCATACCGCAGCAGACAGCGCAGACAGGTCCAGGGGTGTAGGGCGGCTGCCAAGGCAGTGCACTGGCGATGTCATTTTCTAAAACGGAGACCAACTTTTGGGAAAGCTGAAAACAAAATAAGGCGTAGGAGCTGGGCTCGGGGTAGGAGGCTGTTGGTAAAGTGCTGGCTACACAGCATGAAGACCTGGGTTGGTCCTCAGCACCTGTGTAAGAGCCAAGCCTGCTGATGTGCAGTTGTAAGCCTAGAACTGCGGAGGCAGAGACAGGAGGGTCCTTGGGGTTCACTGGCCAGCCAGCCTAGCCAAATCAGTGAGATTCAGCCTCAGCAAAAGAACCATCTCAAAAAATCAAGTGAAGAGCAATAGAGGAAAATACTCAGTGTCAACCTCTGACCTCATGTGCACCTGTGCACACACATGTGCACACACACACACACAAATAATGAAGTACAGTCACTCCCTCACTTTACATGATTGTTGTCTTCCTGGGGGGGGGAACCTTAAAGTAATTAATTAGTGACACATGTTGCTCAGCAAAACTGAGATCCAGGCTCTGACTCTGCAAATCCCCTTCTCACTCCAGGAATGCCTGGAGTGTGCAGTGGATATGCCTTTTCTCCACTCCTCCTGAACTTATTTAGAAACAGGACTTAAAGAGACTCTAAAACTTAGACAGAAGAAACCATATCCGTTTATGCCCTGAGGATCCAAATAATGGTATGATGAAGAGGTATCTGAGCTGTTTTTACTTCTCACGTGCCAGAATTGATGCTGAACAAGCTAGCAACATAAAAGTACATACAAAAAAAATTGTTTTCTATATGCAAAGGACCAAGAAAAAGACATCATAGCTAACTAGAGCATTTCAAGAATATAACACACTTTGATGTGGTCAAACATCACAAAAAAAAAAAAAAAAAAAAAAAAAACTCTGATCCATCCCCCTTTCACACCAACAAGGCCAAGTAGGGAGCATATACTTCCTCTCTCAGCTGATGGTAATGAGGCTCCCCACCCCCACCTCCTTCCGCAGAAGTAGAGCCAGAGAAACCCACAGCAAAACAGAGCTCAGTCAACCATCTAAATAATTATAATCAAAAGGAGAAGTTTTAAACAGCAAGAGACAGATGGCATCTTCCCTACAGGAAAAAGATAATCAGGATTGCAAGGGAGTCCTCCCCAAAAACTCCAGCGAGCAGGAGAAACTGTTACATTTTCCCAGTGTTAACAGAAAAGAACTGCCAACCTGGAATGTTGCATCCAGCCAAACATTAAAAACGTCCTTCCGGAAGGAAGGAAAACTCAAGACATACTAAGATGAAAGGAAATGAAGAGAAATATCAACATCAGGCCTATCCTAAGAGATGCCTAAAGAAAGGCAGTTTCTGAAGAAGTCTAGACTAGAGAAATGGCCCAGTGGTTAAGTGCACTGACTGCTCTTCCAGAGGACCTGGGTTCAATTCCCAAAACCCACATGGTGGCTCCCAACCATCTAAAACTCCAGTTCCAAGTAATCCGCTGCAGGTACCGGGTACACATCTGGTGCACAGATATACATGCTTGCGAAACACTCATACACATAAAATAAAAATAAATCAAAAGAAAGAATGAAGGCGAGATAAGTGTACCTGTCAACCAACCATTGCCAAAGAAGCTTCTTTTCTCAGCAGACAGAGACCATTACGAGAAAACCACAAGTGCTCAAAATGCAGAAAAACTGACTGTGCAATTCCCATCCTCAACTGGTATATCTACAACAAAATCCCTCACCTAGAGTTCAGAGAACATCACAGAAGGGGGAGGGTATAAGAAACAGAGGACCAGAATGGAGCATCAACCGGGTGATATTGTCCTCTAGATATGGTATAGGAAAGCTATGCCCAGGAAATTTCAACAACATGGTTGCCTAAACAAGACCTAAAAATGACAGCACCAATTGGCATGCTGATGTGTAAGGGGGAAATCTCACAAGACTTCATTTACCCTTTTTAAAAAAGCTAAAGTCAGTTGATGGTAGCCAAGAGAAGGAATCTCGGTCTTGAGCACCTGACAGGTTGTCCAGTCCCAGGAGATCAGCCCTAAACACATATGAGCAACACTAAGTGACCTCAGCAGCTGTATTTATAAGCTTATAAACATACATATAATGATTATTTCAGATTAAGAGGCCATGGATCTGAGAAGGAGTGGGAGGGACAAGGGAGGAGTTGGGAAGGGAGGTGAGGAGGAGAATGATGTAAGTAGCCCTCACATAAAATTCACAAAAGATAAGAGAAAGAAGAAGGAATGTTCAACAAAAATAAGACATTTACAGCAGGCTTCCCATATTGAGTTTTCTGATTCATGTTTCATGAATAAAGTGAAAAAAAAAAAAACTACACTTTGATGCAGTCCTAAGATGTATATAGGGGCAATATGATGAGACAAGTTCATTAAAAACAGGGAAGAGAAAATGGGCATAGTGAGAAATAAAATGCCTACACTCTATGTAACACATTTTACATTATTTTCCATAATTGCAATATGATGATACCAAAAGTATAGACTTTGGTAAGATCAGGTGGGAGAAGGCATACTATCCAAAACAACCGTGAAAAACATTATGCAGAGAGATGTGCTCCGAACACTATGGGCCTACGTCAACATGAGCTCAAGCTTCTGTCACTGCACTGACCCCTAACAATTGTGTCTCATATTAAAACTCAAGTTTTCTTTGCCCAATTGCTTCTTCCCTGATTTAAATTCTCTTGGCAGTCTCTCTAGAAGAGGACTTCATCCAAACACACATGTGCACACTTGCAGCAGTCCCTCAAGTGTAGCTGTAGACAGTTAGCATTGTGGTAAGAGTGTGTGTTTGTACAGGAATACAAATGTGGACAACTCATGAAGCCTTAATCCTAGGCCTCTTGGCAAATAAATGGTTGCAGGTAGATGTGGGATTGAACAGTGTCTCCTAATTCTATTGACCAAGAGTCCCAGTCACCCCAGCCAACACATGCCCTGATGCCTAAGGGCTGGATCCCAGACACATGAGCATCTTGACTCAGTGTCAATACAACAGTTTCTCCTGCACAGTACTGCTCTGGTCTCCATTGCACAAGCTCCCTCCTCTACGCCCATGTCTTCGCTTTAGCCAGATGGTTAACATGTTTTTCGTGATGGGGGAAATTTTTTTTTACCCAAAGATGATTTGCTTTCCAATACTCTCAAATTAGCTCATAGCTGCTTTGTAAAAGAACGAGAATTGAATTCTAATGAGGCATTGGAAAAAGCGGCTTCACAGAACTGTGCTGCTTGTGACCTGTCTCTGGCAGCCAGACTCCCACTCACTGTTGTTGATCCACAGATAACTTGCGCTGAGTCTGCATTCTCTAATACTGCTTCTTGAAGGAAGGAGAAACCCTTTGTCAACCTGGTATTGGCATGCCCTGGGCACTTTAGCATACTGAGCTCCACTTTGAGTGGTAGAGTAATTTGGTATTTGCTAATTCCCAAAAGAAAAGGGAAATGCTTTGAGTTTTCCCACTTTGCAAAAGAAAACAACAAAGTTATCTAGTCCAAGACTACACTAAACTATGCTAAACTCTATGCTAAACTCAATGTCCAAATGAAAACTGAAATGTAATCACCCAGCTATATTGTGCTAACTAGGCATTTTGTGGAACTTAGAAGTTTTTGACTAGTATTTAACTCAAATTTTTATTTTCTGTGTGATAAATAATTTTTCAAGACTCTCCCGTTTCCCAATGTAACTGATAAGAAACCAGCCCAAACATTGCAAATGAAGGTGAACACAAATTTGTTTGAGCTTCTCCTAGCATAGTTAATTTCAAGCTGGCAGTGAAAGTTTTCCATTCTCAGGGATGTCTAACATACTTCACACCAGACTGCTCGCAAAGGTGAAAGTGCCCATTTACTCTTAGTTGTCCATGATTCTTTTGTAGTTAAGACACCTGGTTCCCAGCCCTACTCTATCTCCCTTTTATACTGAAAAGCTTTGGTATATACACAAAATAGAATATGTGTATTAGTTTGTTAAGGCTGGCATAACAAAATGCAACAGACCAGACAAACGAATCATGGTAAAAATAATTTCTTCCAGTTTTAGAGACTAACGGTCCAGGATCAAGCTGTGTGTAGGACCTTGAGTGTAAGCTCTACCTTAGCTTACTGGTGGCTGCTTTCCTGCATGCCCACACCATGACTCTTTGTACAAGCCCCATCGATGCCCTCCCATGTTTCCAAATGTCCTCCCCTCCTACGGACACTAGTCCTAGTCCTCATAAGAACTTGTAGGGATGCATAGCTCAGCTCAGAACCCCCCGGGTATGGGGGAATTTTCTAAGTCATATCAACAAGAGAGAACCCCACTCCTAGGTTCAGGGCCCTTGGTTGTTTGGGATATTTTGAAAGACACAGATGCTGCATGTGCTTTAAATTTAGGGACGGCATGCTTCTTTCCACTCCAACAAAAGCCTACAAGTTCTCTTATTAAGCTTTTCTTTTTTAATTTTACTTAAATCATAGAGAGGTTTTCCTCATGTAACCAGCTTTACATGAATGTCAGCTGCAGCTGAGACTTCTGTGTGTACCATTAAAGTAGTCCAGAGGAGAGATGTTTCTGGTTGAGCCTGGTGATGGGTGTGGAAGTGAAGAGAAGTGGGCACATGAGGTACAAAACTCTGTGCCTCGAAGGCAAAACAGGTGAACTAGATGTGATGCAGGATAAAAGAGGGGAATAATTCAGTGCTTCATCAGAAACCAAGAAAGGACTAAGTCATTCTCCCAGGAAGAGACTCAGAAGAGTTAAGAAGAAAGGAGCAGAGCATAAGTAGTTCTTCTTGGGGTCTGTGTAGATTTAAGGCAACTTTCAAGTTAAATGAGCAGTTTGACATCAGTGCAGTTTGACTTATGAGCCTGCGGCTCAAGGGAAGGTCAGGATGAGGATTTACATTGAGGGGTCATCTGCATGTAGATGGGCTTAGTACTAGGTAATGAAATCCACCAGAAAAGCAGCATAGGTAAGACCCAGGGAACAGCCTGGAAGACAGACACAGAAAATAGAGCAGGTAAAGAGAATGAAAGGAAACAGCCATCAAGATTGGCAGTGGGGATGAAACCTGAGAGGCTGGGTTAACTGCCAGGGTTATAATTGCTGTAAAATTAACACAGATCGGCCAAAGGTTTGCTGGGTTTCTTAAAGCTTTGGGCCATTTTTTTCTATCTCAACATTCCTCGTAGAAAGAAAGGTGCACCAGGGTCATGGACACACTCTGCCTCCAAAATCTATAGCCTCCGTCTCCTGGAGAGCTAATGAGAATATTCATAGACCTGCTTCCTCTCCTCCGCTGCAATAACCTCAAGGCCTTTAGAACTTATGCAAGAGCACCTCCACAGCCATTACAGATCATCAAAACCAGCCACATCACCGAAAGGACAATGCAAAAGTTAATTAATATATACACATAGATGAGGACATTAGAATTGGTATGTTTTATCTCACTTGAGGATCAAAATGTTTTGAATGAGCTAATTTAGGTACTTTTATGGATAGCTTGTGTGCATTAACAGACTTCTTAAGATTTATATGAGCGACTAGGGAATTTCATGTTATTATTCCTTGTGTTCAAACACCTAAGGAACAGCTGTATGTCTCCAATTATGGCACAGGGAGTCTTTTTCCTCTTTGTGTATAAATTGTGTAGATTAAGGTATCAAAGCAGAGGTGAAAAGATGAGTCAGCAGTTGAGGGCACTTGCCGTGAAATCATGGGAACTAGAGTCTGGAGGCCACCAGCCACACAGCAAGTCAGGTATCCTGCAAATGTCTGTGACTACAGTTCCTGGAGATCTGAACTCTTTGTCTGGCCTCCATGCACCCATATACACAAACGCTTGTAAACACACACAGAGCGAAATGGAGGAGTGGGGGGAATCTTTTCTTTTAAAGATAGCAAACTGTGGCTTTTTATATACCAGGCTACCGGTGGTGAATGTAGAATGAGTTGCTTTAGGGGATAAATTTTAAGGGACATGTTAATTGCCCTTACCTTGTGTTTGAAACACTTGATCTGCTGCAAATATTACATAATGAAAGTACTCACTGATCACCAACTTGTCTCTTAGTAAAAGTATCATGTACAAGAATACTTAAAAGTAAATGATTGTGGTAGTTAAGCTTGTCAGGTTGATGGAATCACCACGGAAACAAATGTCTGGGTGTGTCTAAAAGGGATTATCTAGGTTAAGTTAATTGATATGGGAAAGTCACTCTAAATGGGGCCCTGGGCTGCATATAAAGGAGGAAGTTAGTCGATCACAAGCATTCATCACTCTGTTTCCTGGTGCTGATGCAGTGTGGCCAGTTAGACTCTCCCACCATGATGGATTGTACTTGAACAGAGAAATCTTTTCTTCCTTAAGTTGCTACTGGGCAAGTATTTTGTTGCAGAAAAAAAAATAAGTAATTGATATGAAGATATATTAAAAAGATTCCCTATTTGTCCTAATTTACAGGATTAAAGTTTACAAGTTCACAGGATATTCAATTCAGTGTCAGTTTTAATGGGTTTAAATCAAAAGATCTGAGAGTCCTTCAAAGGGTCCAGAGTTGGACACTTTCACATATTGTTTGCTTCTTTTATTGACTCTGTCATAGCTGAAAAGATACAAATAGTTATTAGGTGCTTGGATAAACAAGGAAGGACAAAATAAAACTCTCTGGTCACTCACACTAATCTTAAGGTGTTTATCAGAGCACATAAACCACACACAAAAGTACCCAAATCAGTCAATCCGGATGATCTTCAAGTGAAATGAAGCAAAGTAATAACCATTTCCTCATCCGCCAAGACACGTGAATGTGTTAATTACCTTTTCGAATTGTTGTGACCAAAAGCTAAAATGGAACCTGAAAAGAAGCAATTTAAGAAAGAAAGTGTTTGCTTTCACTCACTGTAGCAGCTAAAGTCCATTCTGAAGGGGGGAGCAAGGCAGTTGAAGTAGCTTTTGGTTATGTGGTGGTACAGCGGGAGACAGCTGACCACCGGGCATCCGCAGTCAGGACGAAGAGAGAAGTGAATGCTGGCGCTCGCCCGACTTCCTCCTTTTCCCCTTTATATTCAGCTCAGACCGTGATATATTGCCATCCACATTCAGAGTGGATCTTTACCCCTCAGCTAGTCTTCTTTGGGAACAACCAATAGGCAAGCCCAAAGGTGTGTCTCAGGGAATTCCAGTCCAGTCAGGTTGACGATAACCATATAATGAGCTTCCCGAGGGTTAGCATATGGATCTTAGATTCTTTCCTCACTTGGGTTAAACCTGTATAGCTTCTCCTTATTTCCCATCAGGAATTAGAATTTTCAGCTTCTGAATGTAGGGTATGTAGAAGCACTGATCTCTTTTGTTCTCTAGGGAAAAGGACAAGGCCCACTAAGAACGGGAGGAACTGTCCCAAAGGCAGATGACGTTTGAGAGGTTGGCTGCTATCCTGGGTCCTGAAAATGATTGACGCAAGGTCAAGAGGTGCTGTCCGAGGTTCCAAATGTATGAGGCGGGGTTCTCAGAGTGTGGTCCCCATCCCACCTGTGTTGAAACCAATGGAGTGTGATGATATCAGAGAAAGCTCTGGAACAATCTCAGGTCCACTGGGTCAGAAGCTTTATGTGCGTATTAAATATTTTCTAAGAAGATACTTGTGTCTAATGCTACAATAATCTCTAGTCTACATTAGTATCACTTTGTTAAGGACTGGAAATCATTTCATCCCATCTTACCTTGATGATCACTGAAAATGCTCTGATACCTTTAATGTTATGTGTGCTACTAATAAAGGATAGTTGTCATGTCATGTCATAGTTAAACAAGTTTCTTTCACATGGTTTCTGTCAGAATTTGGCACACACACGCACACACACAAAAGTGAAAATATAACCTCATCATGGACAATCAGAAAAACCAAACCCTTTCTGATGGCATCTTCTTTAGGTCTTCAGTAGGTGTTTTCTACATATCTGTAATAGTAACAAAAATATTTTAACAACCAACATATAATGGTCATTCAAGCTGTGCCATTGATCCATATCAGAGCAATGATAATAGTAGCAATATTCTCCATGCCCAGCAGATCAAAGCTCCTCATGTAATATATATATTTAATTTTTATAGTTCTGTCCTATGTTCCAAAAGAGGGAAGATCTGTAGACTGTATTATGTAAGATGTTGGTATTCAGCTACAGGACTCCCCATGAACTATATATTAAAAAGCTAATGTCCTCATGTGGTTTGTATGCAAAGGTGCAGAATAATGAAAGAATTAGATGGCTCAATGTTGATTATTTGCTATGCTTCTAACGCTTTCTGTTTTCTTCATTAAAATATTCGTCCTTTAACAAATTTTATTGTCTCCATTTTAACAGGTTCTCAAAAGTACTGCGATATCATAAAATGAACATATTTAATATAGGTATTCAATTTAATAAGTTTTGAAATACTTGTACACCTGTAAGGCTGTCATCACAATCAAACAAGATAATGAACTATCCATTACCTCCAAACTTGTTTTTGTCCCATCTGCAGCTCTCTCCACACTTCAGGTGGTCCTCCCCAGACAACCACTCACCTTTCTGACACCACAGATTTGCATTTTCTAAAACTCTATGTAAATGGACTTATATACTGAATGCTTTTATCTATTACATTGTGCCCATACTTTGGGTTTTGGGGGATTTGAGGGTATTTGTTTGGGGAAGATGAGACAGGCTCTCTCTATGTAGTCTGGGCTGTCCTAGAACCCACTATGTAGACTAGGCTTGCTTTGAACTCACAGAGATCTTTCTATCTCTGTCACCCAAGTGCTGGGATCAAAGGTCTGCACCACCACATCCAGCCCCTAGGCCTATTTTAAGAGTCATCAGATTATTGCATTTAGCAATAGTTCATTACTTTCTAATTCTTAGGTAGTATTGCAACTATGCCTGTTTTACAGTTAAGAAAATTATAAAATAGGCAATTTTCCTAAGGCTGCATGGTAGAGCCTCAGATTCCAACATATGGCTGACCAGTGTGTGTGTGTGTGTGTGTGTGTGTGTGTGTGTGTGTCAGTAATTCTGCTCATTTTATTATAATTGAGTAATAGCATGGATACATTTTCAGAATACATTATGACTCTCCTCAAGCGACCAGCATATAGTAGTTCTACCAAAGTGGATGACAAATGAAGAATGTTTACTGTCCTTTACGCCCACCCTTTTATTCCTGTACTTATAAGTGTCACTCCCAAACCTTGGCTTCCCATTCTTCCCTCACAAAGAACCCCAGAACCAGTTTACAAATAGGTCCTGTTATCCACACTGTCACAAGTTTTTGTTAAGTACTGGTATGTCATAAATATCACACATTTAAAGGGTGTCATTTAGCTCCAATGACTTGGGCCGCCAAGACTCAGAAAATAACTATACAGGGGCCTAATCTCTAGCCAGACTCTACTCCTGAAGGCCAAAAGGCAAGCATGTAGGGCAGATGATGACAGAGGGGCAGATTCATGGTGGGGGACAGAGGCATCAAGAACTGTAGCAGCCCCTGAGGCTGGGCCACTTATGTGGCCTACTATGATGAATAAGCTGCTACTTAGGAAAGGAATGAATACCTAGAAAGGAAGGAGAAAGAGTCAGGTGGCCTAGGCTTGCAGAATCTCACTGTTCATCTGTTATCTCTGGTACACATGACTCTTGAAACACAAAAGCCTCAGCACACCGTGGGCTTTTCCTGATCTCAGCCAATCAGGAGGGCAGCCAGTCACATGATGCGAAAGAAGCAGGCTTCCAGGGCTGGAGCCCAGATTATGATGAGCGTCTGGGGCTGTATTGTGTTTTTTCCCCAATAAGTACAGTTCTGTGGCTGGAGGGTAAGTGGACTGGCTTGTGTGGCAGTCAGGATGGGACTCTATCTGTCTCAGAACTTGAGATTGTATCCTCACTCATCCCAGATCCTTGCATATGCACCTCCACTGCTAAGACCCTACATAAAGCCCCACCTTCCCTGGCAAAGATTGGTCCTCTCTGCGTGCCCTCATAAACATCCACATTACAGCGTCTCTTGTTCTTCTATTTCTCCCACATTTGGACTGAGAGTATGTATTGTAAATATTTTTGGGCAACTTACTCATGGCACTTTTTTGAACTGTAAAATGAGGGTGGTAACTCACAATCAAAGCTTCATGTTCTGATACTTGCACAACACTTAGAAGAATGTCTTGCACACAGCAGGCGTTTGGATAATAAGAACCACTGTCATTCTTGTATGCACACAAGCATGTAAATACTTGACAGCATTTACAGTTAACTTTATTCATTTATATATTTCTTCTTAGAAATGTACATTTCATCTCTGTCACAGAAAAATGTGTGTGTGTGTGTGTGTATGTGTGTGTGTATCTTCATTGGGGGTTTCAACAGTAACATATTTTCACAACTGAGAGGGGTTTCCTGGAGCTGAAGGTCTGTACTCACATTCTCACTGCAACTGACCGGCTAAAGGACTATTAACTCCTGATTTGCAAAACTGAGACCCCCACCATCAGTCCTCCATGTTTATCTGTCTTTCTTACCAGATTTTCACTTTAACAGCCGGGACAAGTGTGTGAGAGCCAACTGTGACTTGATACATCTACCTCTGTCCCCAGCATAGCACATTCCTGTGTTTCTCATGTAATACAGCAACCATGAGAGGCTTCTGGTTTGCTGAGGGGCCACAGGCACAGGGGGCTAGGGTCCTGCAACCTTGAAGTACAATTTCAATGTCTATACCTTGCTCTGCATCAGTATGTAACTGGGGACCACAGGCAGTTCAATGATGATGGACCACAGGACCACAGGCAAGCAGAAGGGCTCACAGCCGAGATTGTCAAGTTTAAAAGTCTCTTCTGAGATTCATGCAATCCCTTAAATGTAATCCCCTATAAAATAAAAATGAATCAAACACTTCCAACATATCATGGCACAGGATATGCATTATTTGTCCAAAACATAGGGAAGGAGCATAATGAGGAAATACTGGACCAAAGCAAGACTTTTAAACATTGTTGAGACTATGATAGGCTAAATGTGTTTTGCATTATATTATGGCTTCAAGCCTATGGGAGCCAGGGAGTGGAATGTGGTGGTTTCAATAGGTGTGACCTCCAAAGAATCATGTGTTTGACTGCCTGGCTAAAAGGGAGTGTCACTGTTAGGGGGTGTGGCCTTGTTGGAGGAAGCATGTCATGTGGGGGCACCTTGGAGGTCTCCTATGCTCAAGCTCCTCCCACTCTGGCAGACATTCCTTCCTGCTGCCTGCAGATCAAGATGTAGAACTCTCAGCTCCTTCTCCAGCACCATGTCTGGATGGATGCTGTCCTGCCTCCCAACATGATGATAATGGACTAAACCTCGGAAGCTGTAAGCCAGCCATTTTCTTTTATAAGAGTTGCCTTGGTCATAGTGTCTTTTCACAGCAGTTAAACCCTAAGACAGGAAGGATTTCCATATCTTTCTTTTCTCCAGTCTTTAGAGAAGGAAATAGATGGGCTAAGGTCTATGTAATCTCATGTCTAGACATGTCTCCAGCCCACTCAGCTTTTAGACAAAAAGCTCCTTCACATGTAACCCAGTGCAGCCTCACAGCCAGAATACCAGGCAGAATCCACACTGGCAATGTTCTTCATTCTAAGACCCAACATAATACTAGGCAGGAGCCACACTAGGAAAAAAAAATAGTAGGAAAAAAGAATTCAAATGCTGCAAGACCTGCAGGAAGACTTGGAGAGTTCAGAGCTGAGGTTCCACCTCCAGCTCTAAAATCACCATGTTATAAACTATGCATTCCTTGTAATGTGGATGTGGATTACAGTACGCACAAGTATACAAGTATACAGTATGCAAAATGGGCTCTGCCCTACATCGTCTTAGAGTTTGTATCTAGACCAGCGCTTTTCAACCTGTGGATTGAAATCCCCCTGGGGTCACATGTCAGATATCCCGCATATCAGATATTTACATTATGATTCATAACAGTGGCAAAATTACAGTTCTGAAGTAGCAAAGAGCATATTTTTATAGTTGGGGATCACTACAACATGAGAAACTGTATTAAAGGGTCATAGCCTTAGGAAGTTGAGGACCGTTGATCCAGGATGTCCCCCTAATGTTCATGTGGAAGGCTTGGCTCCAGCTTGTGATAGAATTGGGAAGGGTTAGAAACCATATGAAGTAAGGCCTAGTTGGAGGGAAGAGGTCATTGGACACATCCTCTTGAAGGATATACTGGGAGTCTGGCCACTTCCTTTCTCTCTCTTTCTTTCTCTCTCTCTCTCCTTTCTGGCAAGCATGAAATAATCAGCTTTGATCTACTCCATACTCCCTGCCATAATGCCCTGTTTACCACAGGCTCAGAGTAGCCACAGATTTTAGCTCTGAGATCATGAGCCAAAATAGAGTTCTCCTCCTCTTAAATCACCTTTCTCAGCCATGTTCTCACATGGGCAAAAGTCTAATTCATCCACTTCGTCAGTGGTAGAGCTGATCAGCTGAAGCCTTCTGGGAAAATGAGTGGGCGATGTACCACCAAATCCTTTTGACTCCGCAATTTGTCATTTAAAAATCTAATTGAATGAATAATTTCAAAGACCAATTTTTGTACCAAGATAAGCTGTGTAGAACTAAGTATCCAACTTCAATTTTCAAAAGTAGTAAAGCAAGGGCCAGCAAGATGCCTCAGTGGGTAGAGAAATTTTCACCAGCTCTAAAAACCTGAGGCTGATTCCCAGGGCCCACATGAAAGAGTGTGGACTCCTGAATGTCCTCTTACATGTACGCTGGTGCTTGTACACACACACACACACACACACACAGAGAGAGAGAGAGAGAGAGAGAGAGAGAGAGAGAGAGAGCAATTAAAATGTAATACAATTTTAAATAGGAAAACAGTTAAATAAATATTGCTCTTATGAAGACATGTAATATATGAAAAATGTTTCTGCAGTGGCACTGAGGGAAAAAACGACATTCACAAGAATGAGAGAATGAGTGCCTTATGTTACAATTTCTCCAGGACCTGTGCTGTACAGTCTTCATTTAGGCCTCCCCACAAGCAGCAAGGATGCTGAGACAGAGTGTAAAAAAACTACAACCTGGCCAAACAGCAAATGAGTGGTGAAGGGCAGTCAGACTCATGTCCCAAGCACCCCAAAGCAAGAACTATTTGTCAGCAGACACTGTTGAAATTACGAGATAGTCCAAGAGCTCCCATTCTCACATTTTCACTCCCATGATTAAACTCCACAGTTCAAGTAGTCCCCCGGGCCTCAAAAGAGTACTTCTCCATTAGGCCTGCTACAGAAAGAGAGCTTTGGAAGTTGTCAGCCCTGGAGAGGAAACAGAAGACTCTGCTGTGCTGGGTTCCCGGAAGCCCACCAATTTTCCTCGGGAAACACACGGGGCAGTTCAGCTCTCCCTGTCCTAAACGTATTGTCCAGACAAACGTAAGCACCCTTTAACACCAGGGGTGTAGAAGAGAGAAGGGGAGGTACCAAGTGTCCACACAAGACAGCTCTCATGTAGACCATCTCCAGACCACACTCCTGTCTTCCCAGACTGCCCAGGCCCCAGCTTCTTCCCCACACAGAAGGGTCCAGGACCCTTCATTCTTCCCTCTGAGCTGGGTGTAGCCTCTCCTGGAACATAGCCCAGCTGAGGAGAGCCTGGCCCTTCCTCCAGGAAGAAGAGCAAAACGCAATTTTGCCTGAGAACTCATTGCAACACAACTGCTCCAGGCTACTCACCCCTATAGCTTAGCAGTCCTATATATCAACCCAACCAGTCTCCACACAGACCACAGACTATCATCTGCTTACCCCACTGTCTACCTTCTCTTCCTTCATCACAGAACCCTGACTTTAGCCGGGATTGTTGCCTTTTGGAATAAGACTACATTTCCCAGACTCCTTAGAGCTAATTTTTCTGACCAGTGAGCTGTAAAAGAAAGTATAATGGAGGACTTACTTGCTGGGAGGCACGATCAAGGCAGTCCTTTTCTCCCTTCCTTTATTCCTCCCTCATCCTGCTGCCTGGGAATGAGAGGTGGCCTCCTGTAGCAATGGAAGTCTCAAACTAGGCCATCTGACAAAAGCATAAAAGGGAACTTGAATCTTGACAGCTCGGAATGTGGTTGGCCCACCTTCAGACTTCTTTGATGTGAGACCATAAAACCATCGTATGAAGAAACCACTCTCATTTTAACATCCCTGCTACGTGCAGCCTGGCCTCATAGTTGAAAGCTCAGCCTGTCCTTCCCAAGGTTTCAAGGTCATTAGGAAGAAAGCTCCTTAAACCCTATTTACTTTTTATCTATTAAGAACTGAGCAGAGGAATTAAAGTCTAAGCTACCTTACTGAGGAAACAGATTCTTTTGTCTCTATTATATTGGCCAGCACAAATTCACCTTGGGCTCTTGAAACATTTGGGGCCAAAGCACACAACAGCCTCTATCAAAGCCGCTCCTTGGCATAGCATCAACATTATGTTTTCTTGTTGAAAGAAAACATACTATTCTACAAAAGAAGATCCTCTGTGAACAAGCAGACACTGTTACATCTTCGTTGGTGGTCATGTTCAATCCAAGCTCCAAGCTGAACTCTAAATAGCAGCTTCCTTTGAACTGAGGCCAGCCACATTAGCGGTCTCAGAGGAGTGGTCAAATGTTCACAGCTGACTTGTGTTCCAAGCCGCTAAGCCTCCAGCCCAGGTTTCTCCCATGGAGGGGATCCAGCTGGCCCTGCTCTCAGGACGTCATTGGCAGTCCCACCCTCCCTGTGCTGTTGTGTGAGGGGAATCTTTGTCCAGGAGCAACAGTGCTGCAGCTTGAGGGGCCTGAAGCTGGAGGTTATTTGGGGGTGCTTGTTTAAATTCAGATTACTAGACTCCACCTCCAGAGCTTCTGAGTCAGTAAATTTTAGGCAGAACCGAAATATTTGGAGCATTAATAAATCCTCGAAAGGAATCAATATTGCCAGTCCAAGGAGCACATTGGCAGGTCCCCCATCCCGTGGGAAGGGGCATTTCTTCAGGCACTCTCTTTCTGACCTTTGGGGATATCCCAGCCTGGGTGGTGGTCTCTGCATGGCATGCCCTGAGAACACATGCCCAGGCCCATCCTCTCTTCTCCCCAGGATTCCCCTCCACAGCATCCATTGCTGAGGTTCTTTCTCTCTAATGTATCAGTTTTAATAGACAAAGAACCTAAAATAGAAACAATAACTATCACACTATATTTAATACTGAGCAAAACTGTGACAAATATCTATAGACAAAGAGTCTGTTATGAACAGAACTCCAGTGAGAGAACAATGAAATTGAAAATACAAGAAAGAATGAATGAGAGAAAATGAAGCCGTTGGCATATGAACAAATCTGTGCAGACATTGATGTTAAAAAAAAATGATAAACTGAATATGGGATGCACATCTGTAATCCCAGTGCTTGGTGGGAGGAAGCAGAAAGATTGGGAGCTCAAAGCCATCCTCATATGACATCAGAATATCTAAAGGTAGGCTTTACTTGCTTCTCCACTGAGGTGCAGAGATGGTGATATGAGCGATGACCCAGGGCTCGGGAACATTCCTAACTGATCTGCTGAGATACGAAGATACTGTTGTTTTTCAAAGCCTGTCAGTTCTTTCCAGACATACCGCTACCAGCCCTTCAGGTGGCTCCAGCTCATCCCTGTCTGTCTTAGTGTTCTCTTGCTGTGAAGAGGTAACTCTCATAAGGAAAAGCATTTCACAGGAGGTGGTTTACATTTCAGAAGTTTAGCCCATTATCGACACAGCAGGAAGGATGATGCCAAGTGAACAGACGTGGTGCTGAAGAAGGAGCTGGGAGTTCCAAATCTAGATCCATAGACAGCAGGCAGAGAAGGAACCACCAGGCCTGGCTTGAGCATTTGAAACCTCAAAGCCCACCCTCAGTGATACATTTCCTTCATCAGGGCCACACCTACTCCAACAAGGCCACACCTCCTAATAGTGCCACTCCCTGGTGACCAAGCATTGGAGTCTATGAGCCTATAGGGGCCAGTGTATTCAAACCATGACAGTGTTCGTGTCCCAGGACTGAGCAGATGAAGGGAGCTAGCCCCTGAGGCCTCACTGGGGGTGGAAGGGGCTGGGCTGCAGAAGACAGGGTGTGACTCCCCAAGAGTGGTGTGGGAGCTCTGATGAGGTCCTGTCACTTAGAATGGGAGCTTTTCTAATACATGGCTGGGCAGAATAGATCCATGAACTCCAGACTAGAGGGCCTCAGAGGCATGGGCTTCAACTGAGCCAGACAGCAAATCCTGGTAAAGCTTTATAGCAGAAATATGCTGAGCACTGTGGGTAACATAAGTTTGGTGACTCTTTCCCAGTTCCCACCATTTACCTGCAAATTTCATGCTTTCCTTGTTTTTTATGGCTGAGTAATATTCCATTGTGTAGATGTACCACAATTTCTGTATCCATTCCTCCACTGAGGGACATCTGGGTTGTTTCCAGTTTCTGGCTATTACAAATAAAGCTGCTGCAAACACGGTTGAGCGGATGTCCTTGTTGTGTACTTGAGCCTCTTTTGGATATATGCCTAGGAGTGGTATAGCTGGATCTTGAGGTAGCGCTATTCCTAATTGTCTGAGATAATACCAGATTGATTTCCAAAGTGGTTGTATAAGTTTACATTCTTACCAGCAGTGGAAGAGGGTTCTCCTTTCTCTACATCCTCTCCAGCTTGTGTTGTCACTTGAGTTATTCATCTTAGCCATTCTGATGGGTGTAAGGTGAAATCTCAGAGTCATTTTGATTTGCATTTCCCTGATGACTAAGGATGTTGAACATTTCTTTAAGTGTTTCTTTGCCATTCAATATTCCTCTATTGAGAATTCTCTGTTTAGCTCTATACCCCATTTTTTTTAATTGGATTACTTGATTTGTTGCTGTTTAACTTTTTGAGTTCTTTATACATACTCTCTATTAGCCCTCTGTCAGATATAGGATTGGTAAATGGTGGGAACTGGAAAAGATCATCCTGAGTGAGGTATCCCAGAAGCAGAAAGACACATAGGATATATACTCACTCATAAGAGGATATTAGACATATAATATAGGATAAAAATACTAAAATCTGTATACCTAAGGAAGCTAATCAGGAAGGAGGACTCTGACTAAGATGCTCAGTCCCCATTCAGAAAGGCAGAGGATGGGCATTGGAAGAGGAAGAAAACAGAGAACAGGACAGGAGCTTACCAAAGAAGGCCTCTGAAAGGCTCTGCCCTGCAGGGTGTCAAAGCAGATGCTGAGACTCATAGACAAACTTTGGGCAGAGTGCAGGGAATCTTATGAAAGAAGGGGGAAAAGTAAGACCTGGAGAGGACAGGAGCAACAACCTATCCTTTATATCAGCCTTCTAATACAGCACCAAATTCTCAACACCACAAGTGAAAATTGCATTTGGTGGGGGTGGAGAGGACTAAGACAAGGTCTCGTACTGGCCACACTGGTCAGCACATGTAGCTCATGTGAGCCTTGAACTTGTAACAATCCTCCTGTCTTAGCATCCTGCCTGAGTCCTGGGATCACAGGCAAGAGCCACCACAGCCAACTTCTAATGAATTACTGTTGCCAGCAACGTCTACCCTAAGTCCAGTCACGAGAAAACAACCTGGCACACCCAGCAATGGGACACTCTGGGATACAGCCAGCCTGAACTTTGAAAGAAAGCCAATTCCACTCTAAAATAAAATAAAATAAAACACCAAGGTTGCTGAGCTAGCTTACACAAAAGACACGGAGAAGACTAAATGTGACACACAAACGTTGATTAGAGCTCAGACATAAACACATACAACTATGTACGAGTGGGAGTAATATGAGATTAAAACGTGGATCAGATCTTGCCAGGCTGTTGATTTCCTCATTGTGGTGGTGATACTGTGGCTTTTTGATTGTTTATATAAAACATCTGCTAAATATTTAAGAGTCAAAGTGTTAATATTTCTGCCAATTTTTTTTTCAAATAATTTGAGATAAAAGTAAGATAGGGGAGAGACGAGGAGAATGTGGTAAAATAGTCAATACGGGTAAATCTCAGAAGGGAGTGTGGCTGCTCAGTCCACCCTGCCTCGGCTCTGATGACCCGTCATGCAATAGTACGCCTAGCTCACACTGGCCTTTGAAACATTCCACAGTTCCAACATCGGGGCCTGCTGTGGAGCCTCACGCCTAAGGCAGCCACCTTCCCTGTCCTAATCTGAGGTCCTGGAGCCCCTAGAACAACATGTCACAGGCTTCAGAGAACACACAGTCTACAAGTTTCTGATCCTGAGGGTTCAGAATTCACATTTTGGGGAAGATTTGTTGTGGTGTGTTTGATATGTTGGGGGGGGTGCGCGCACACACACACACACACACACACACACACACACACACACGAGCGCACCCGTGTGCATGCACATGCATTAGCCCACACCCAGATGCTTTTGGAGGCCAGAAAAGGGCATCAGATCCCTTCTGGTGCTTGAGTTGTGTGATGCTGGGAAGGAGCACACCTCCTCTGGGAGAAGAGCAGGAGCTCTTAGCCACTGGGTTGTCTCCCCAGTCCTTAGACTTCACACTTCTAGCAAGCATCCAGGTGAGCTGGCCAGGGACCACAGCGTAAGGATGACTGCCCAGAGACTAGAAACCGAGGAAGGCCATTCACAGTCCACATCCTCTCCAGGTGTGCTGTGGCCTCTAGCCCACAAGAAGCTCAGTCTTTCCCCGACCATCTTTGTAATGTGGCAACAGTAGCCACTAGGGGGCAGCAGGCCCCTGTGTAATGTAACTCCTTCCAGACAATTTGAATGAGCCTCGGGAGCCCTTTAACGAATTCTGACATTCTGCAAAGGATGGAGATGGCTGAAGCAACAAGGACTAGAGTACAAAAAAATCCTTTACGCTATTAGTGTCCCCATTTATCACCTCACCTGTGGTGTGCGACAGTCTGGAGACAGCTGCCTGAGCAGGGGTGTTGCCTTCCTGCCAGCCACAGAAGCCACAGCTGTGATTTCCCCGTGGTTAGCCACCCAGAGATTCCCTCCTTCTCCTCATAACCTGTGAGGCATACATCAAAGTTCCCCACTTTTCAGATAACAAAAGTGAGGTGGGAAAAAAATCAAATAACTCCCACAACTGGTTGCAAGTGGAGCTAGGGTTTGAACTCGGGTCGGTCTCAGATCCCATCTGCTGCTTCCCCAAAGTCACTTGTCACCAGGAGGCATGTGTTGAGCAGTGCTTGCAAGCAGGTCTGATGCTGAAGCAGTCCTTAGTGATGCATGTCCCTAGCCTTCAAGTGGTGACCAGTCTAGGAAAGCCCAAGAGGGAAGCTTCCTTTGCAAGTGCCCCAGGGAGGCTCCCAAGTTATTGACCAGTTATTATCCCATTTTACAACACAGCCTAGACAAGTTAATCAGTTTTCCCCAGACCAGAGAACAAGAAGAAATGGACCTATCTATACCTACACAAGTTGTATTATTATACTTCTCAACCCTGAATTTTCTGAGCCAAAACACTGCGCATAGAGAATGTCCCAAAGCAGTAACTATGATCATCCCATCTACTCCCAAGAGCCACAGAAGAAAGGTGGGACCTGAAGCCAGATGGGGGCTGGAGGCTAGCAGACCTGCTCCTGTGTGAGCCTTGGGGCCCCTTGCCCAAGCAAAACCCTCTCCCAGCACAGGTCTTTCATCTCCGGGCAGACTGTAGTCCTCAGCGTGGTTCCCCATCATCAAAGCTGTCACTCCCCACCAAGCACACCTGAAGAGTCTCTGGTTGTCTCCCTCAAACCCCTAGTGGAATAATCCACATTTCTACTGTGCAGCTCCTAAAACGAGCTCACATGCCTGCCACACAGGAGGCTGTATAGAATGTTCAAGGGGCTGTCTTTAGAACTCTAGGTTAAGCTCCGGTTTTAGCACTCATATACAAAGAATCGGGACATACTTTTTGCTACTTTTTTATTTAAAAATAGGGATTTTTTTCATACAATATAATTTGATAATGGCTTTCCCTCCTCCAACAACTTCTCCCAGACTCTCCTCCCAACCAAATCCCCTCCTCACTAGAAAACAATCAAGCATCTTAACATAATAAAATAAAAACAAGCCAGAATAAGACAAAACAAACAAACAGATGAAAGAAAAAGAGCCAAAGAAAAAGCACAGGAAACACATATAGACACGGAGACCCACAGGTTCGTACACACAGAAATCTTATAAAAACACAATACTGAAAATCATAATATATGTGCAAAAGACTTGTAACGGGGGAAAACTGACAAAGTATTATGAGATAAAGAACCTCCGAAAATGCCAGAGTTCATTTCTTATTGGCCTTCTAACTGACGGGCATGGGACCTGCTCTCAGGAGCGTTTCCTATACTCAGTGACACTCCCAGGGGAAAAAAATTAATAATTTTTCCTTTGTGAGCAATTATCAATTAGAAATAGCTTCTGGAGAAAGGATGGGACTTTGTGCCTATGTCTCTCAGCACTGGGCCCTTCCCCAGCCCAGACCTATGCAGGTCCCATGCATGCTACCACAGACTTAACGAGTTTGTTATGTGCTTTTTCTTGATGGCCTTGTTTCCTTGCTGTCCTTTATTCCCTCTGGCCCTTATAATCTTTCTGCCTCTTCTTCCACAGGGTTCCTGAACCCTGAGTGGAGGGGGTTGATCCCATTTGAGAGTAAGTGTTCCAAGATCTGTCACTTTCTACACATTGTCCAGCTGTGGGTCTCTGTATTTGTTCCCATTTGCTGGAGGAAGCTTCTCTGATGATGGCTGAGCAAGACCCTGATCCATGAGTATAGCAAAATGTCACTAGGGGTCATTTTATTGCTACATTTCTTTAGCAGAACAGCAGAATTTGGTTTTCTCCTAGGTCCCTGGCCTATCTAGTAGGAGGTTCTTTGTCACCAAAACAGTGACAGGAATGGGTTTCACCTCATGGAGTAGGCCTTTAATCCATTTAGATATTGGTTGGTTAGATATTGGTTGGTTAGATATTATTGGTTGTTTAGATATTGGTTGGTTAGATATTATTGGTTGTTTAGATATTGGTTGGCTAGATATTATTGGTTGGTTAGATATTGGTTGGTTACTCCTACAAGCTTTGTGCCACTGTTGCACCAGCTGTCTTGCAGTCAGGTCACCACTGTAAACTGAAGGGTTTGTAGCCAGGCCGGTGTTTGCTTTTCTTCTCTGGTGGTGTACAGAGTACCATCCACTACCATGAACACTAGTCCATAGGTGTGAAGGCCCCAAGTAGGCACCGGTTCAGCTTCTTTCTGCTCAATGAGTTCTGTAGGTGTTGTCATCAATAATAGGGCCTGACTGTCAGTTTGTGGAGAACAACCAATCATCTTGTCAATAGCCTGGGTTGTTCAGTTGTTTATCCAACAACTCAATTAGCTGTAACCCATCCTCAGAACTAGAGGTTATGTTTAAAAGATGTCTAGTTGGGGCTTTGTCTTCCACAATTATTTGGTGATTCCATTTCTATTTCTCTCATATATGTATATATTTTAAGAAGTTTCTACTGTATTAGGTTTCAGTATGACCCTTCAGACAGCCCTTAGTTTTAGCTGTAGGACAAACTCCTAATATCTCTGGGCAAGACAGCATTTTTCTCTCCTGTGATGGAAAAGATAACTGTAGAGTTCTGTTACCTCATACCTACATCACAGTCGTTAAACAAGTACAGGCTGACCACCCCTAGTCTGGAAATCTGAAACCTTTTCGAATGACAAAATGATGCCCCAAGTGAAAACTTCCACACCTAACCTCACAAAATTATGTTTAGACCTGGGTCCCATCCTGAAAATATCTCATCATAGATTTGCAAATATTCCAAAATCTGAGATACTTGTCATCCAAAGAATTTTGGATAACAGATACCCAGGCTCCTAGAGTGTGTCATCCAAGTCTTCTGTGATGCATGTTGAAACAAAAATCACATCGTATGGTGGGGTTCCGGGTTATATACCTGTATGTATGTAGATCTGTAACATCTAAAAGGAAGCATAAAGGAACTCAATAGTGAGATCTTTTACATTTCATTCAGTTGTTGGAGCATAGGGATGGGTGGGAATGTTAACTCAACATAGGATTAGGCATTACTAGACAGAATTGTAATTGAGATACAAAAACCAAGAGGCAATTTTGAGGTTTTTGCTTCATCAATCAGAGGTTTCTGGGACTACTTCAAATAACCCTGATACTTCAGATGTGGGAGATTTCAAAAGGTGAGGAATGCCACATGCCTGTGGAAAGTGTAGAAGGTAATCGTGGGAGAGGAGGAACGTTTTCAAGTCCCTAAGAGCATGGTTCAGTCACCAACTCAATGCAGAAACATTGACAAAATACCCATGAATATTAAAGATCCAGAAATACACTCCCTCTTCCTGACATCAACTCTCTGGAAGAGTTCTCCTATAAGCCTGGAATGAAGATTCCCTAAGCCATGCTCAGGAAAATAGGCCCAGTGAGGCCATCCTAGCAAGAGCCTCCCACACTCCTGTGCCTCCTCTACCAGACTTCCCAGAGGGCCTGCTCTTGCCCTTCCGCACACCTGGGGCTCCTAACCACACACTGAGAGAAGTCTTCCTATGATCTCATTCTCAGCCAAGTCTTCCAGATTACCCACATCTTCCAAGACTCATCTGAGACTCCTTATCTATGCTTCCTTTGCAAACAGGATTGTGCCTCTACCGTGCCCCGTGGGAACCTTCACCATAATGGTCCCAGGGCTTTATAGGCTTCGTTTACACATCTGTTTCCTTACTTTCAGAATCAGTGTTTTCCTCTTTTCTATGTCCTCAGCTCCATAAACACTATAGAACTGAATTAATTGTCAACTGAATGAATGAAATGGAGGCCTTCTGGATGTTTTCTCTATTAAGCCTCTTGCCTCAATCTTGCCAACCTTTGCCTGACCTGAGGCTGGCATAACGGAACCAAAAGGGGGCTCTAGCCGTGCCCTGGATGTATAGCCCTTGCAGCCCTGTCAGGATGCTGTTTGCTGGCCCAGATGCTAGAAGCTGCTCTGAATAATGACTGCACATTAAAGTCATCGAGGGATACTTTTACATGCTGATGTTCAGGTCACTCCTTTACCCAAAAACCCTAGGGCCTCCAGGATGAGGCTCAACGGACAGAATTTACCTGGCAGGTGCAAGTCCCAAAACTCAATCCCCAGTGCCAATCACCATCAATCAATGTATAAGTGCCCTAATAAGGGGCCTGAACGTGTTTCCAGCTCCCCAGATGACTCTAATTGGCCACCAAGGTCGAGAGCTGTTGTCTTAGCAGAAGGGAACTTTGGATTTCCACCACCTTCCAATGTGGAAAGAATTCTCAGTTCAACCTCAAATTCATTTCCTAATCTCTCCAGGTGTGGGCTCCCAAACCTTTTCCTCCAAGCACATCCACCTGGAAGCCAGCTTAACATTTAAGCCCACCCAAGAAACCATATGTCAAAATATTTGAAAGTTATAAATTAAGTAACAAACTGTTAAGCAGAGTAAGTCGTTTCCTCCTGCCTTGATAAATTTAACTTTTTTAATGTCAAGATTTAAAAATAGGTGCAAAACAGTTATTTTGTATGAATAAAAATTTGCAAAGTAAAGCAACTGATTGATTTCACGGGTCTGGTTGTATGTGTCAATAATTAATGACATTTGAAGGATAATATAATACAGATATAGCATAATCGATTAATATAAATTTATTCAACAATATTAATATTTCTTAGAACTGAAGAAATGGTTCCACTATTGAAGTCCTTGCCACATGAGCATCTGAGTTCAGATCTCCAGCTACCAGATAAAAGCCGGACATGCTGGGCATAATGTGTCTGTAACCTTGGCAGTGTAGCTCACTAGCTAGACCACCCAGAAGAAAGAGTGACCTCTGCTGGGTTTAGCAAGAAACCCTGTCTCAAAAAGTAAGTTGGAAATGGGCTGGCTGGATGGCTCGCAGTTAAAGGCACTTACGGCTCTCGGAGAGGATCAGGGTTCAGCTCCCAGCACCCAGGTTATGACCTCAGCCACTTGGCTTCACACAATTACCTGCCCCTCAGTTCTAGTGGATCCAACGCCCTCTTCTGGCCTCTGCAGACTCTTGCATGCATGTGGTGGACAAATAAATGTACACTCAGACACATACATACATAAAATACATCTTAAAAACATAAGATGGAAAGTAATTGAGAAAGACACCTGACTGCTAACCTATGAACCACACACACACACACACACACACACACACACACACCTTAAATATGTAGCATACATTTTAATGTATGGGGGCTATGGAGGTGGCTCTGTAAGTAAAATACCTGCTACGCAACCATACAGATCCCCAAGACCCTTGTAAAAAGTCAGGAGGGTTCTTATCTGTATCCCTATAGCTAGGGATGGTGAAGACAGGCAGATCCCTAGAGCTCACTGGCCAGACAGTCAGCCAATCAGTGAATGTAGAGTTTAGCTAGAGAGCTTGTCTCATATTACAGAGCAATACGGGAAGGCACCCCGTACTGACCTTTGGTCTCCACATGCGTTCACACGCAAGTGCACACATTCCTACATGCCTATGTCCACATACAAATATGAATGCATGTGTGCATATACTATGTGCACACAAAATGACATGTGTTGTCCTTCATTTCATCAACTATTTATGTAACTATAATAAATTTTTTTCAATAATGCCAGATTTGGTGAATTTAAGAAAATTCTCTTAAGGTAGTATGGAAATTGTCTACACAATTCTTAAAGCCATACTTTGGTTGGAAATAAACCATAATTTTACCAATCATTCTCAAACAAAGCAGAGTAAATTGGTGTTTTCAACATGCATCACAGAAGACTTGGATGACACACTCTAAGAGCCTGGATATCTGTTATCCAAAATTCTTTGGATGACAAGTATCTCAGATTTTGGAATATTTGCAAATCTATGATGAGATATTTTCAGGATGGGACCCAGGTCTAAACATAATTTTGTGAGGTTAGGTGTGGAAGTTTTCACTTGGGGCATCATTTTGTCATTCAAAAAGGTTTCAGATTTCCAGACTAGGGGTGGTCAGCCTGTACTTGTTTAACGACTGTGATGTAGGTATGAGGTAACAGAACTCTACAGTTATCTTTTCCATCACAGGAGAGAAAAATGCTGTCTTGCCCAGAGATATTAGGAGTTTGTCCTACAGCTAAAACTAAGGGCTGTCTGAAGGGTCATACTGAAACCTAATACAGTAGAAACTTCTTAAAATATATACATATATGAGAGAAATAGAAATGGAATCACCAAATAATTGTGGAAGACAAAGCCCCAACTAGATCCTCCTGCATCAGCTTCCTGCTTCCTAGGATTACAGCCTTGTAACACACCAACCACTGTTTGCCCTTCATCTTTGCTTATATTAGTTATTTAAACCAACAGTTCAAAACTCAACACTAATCCTACTTCCTAGAGAAGACCATGATTCATTTTCTATTTGCGGCTCTTCTTTGGTTTCAATATCTTTCGTATCTTGGCTAAATTAATCCACTGGCTTTAACAGCATTTCATTGGAATTTCCTCTGTACGTGCGAAGCATGCTCCTTCAGTCAGATTTGGAATGTGTTTCATCAAAATGTTCCAACTTTAGCGCCAGTGAGAGCCAGTGAGATGGCTTGCTGGGTAAGGTACTTGCTTCCAAGCCTGAGGACATGAGTTCAGTCCTTGGGCTCATGTGGTAGAGGGAGAGAACTGAATCCTGAAAGTTGACCTCTGACATCCATGTGCAAGCTGTAGGACAGGCATAAACACAAGAAAGGAAATCGAGAAAGGAAGGCGGAAAGGAAGTGTTTCATACTTAGAGGGACATAGAAACGGTGTGCATCATCACTGGACTGTTCAAGCAACACCACTGCTATTCAGAGGGTTGAAACTGTAGTTTTCCTTGTTAAAATGGAAACCACAACTCAAATAATGCTTCCATATTTTCCACCAAAGCCTGGATCATATCTCTTTTTTTCTTTTTCAATAACCACAAGTCATTACTATAGGCAAGCCTTCACCAGCCTTCAGAACCCGATGGCTAAACATTAAAGTCATACCTTAAGTTAACAAGAACTGTATGTTTCACAGTGTTCGTTAAAAAAAAAAAATCAGTGAAATCTCTATATATCTCAGGTTTCCTGTTTGCTTCTGATAGTTCAACAGTGATTATCATAAATGTGACTTCATCATGGCTTGATTCTGCTACACTCTAGCTGAACTGCGTATTGCCCTTGAATTGTCTATGAAAAGGATTCTTTTTTATAATGTATTTAAAAAATTTTTATAATGTATCCACTTTACATACCGATTATAGCCCCCTCCCTTGTTTCCTCCCTTCCTCTTCCTCATCCCCCTCTCCTATTTCTCAGAAAGGGGGAGTCCTCCTCCCCTATCATCTGACCCCAGCCTATCAAGTCTCATTAGGACTGCCTGCATCCTCTTCCTCTGTGGCCTGCTAAGAGCCCGCAACAAGAAGTGGGCATGTGGGTGCCCTAGTAAGGGGATCAGGGGCTGTCTTTGAAAAGGATGATTTTTTTTAAGTTAAATTGGCATTTATTTAATACCATTATCCATTTTTTCAGAGCCTTCTGAGAACTCCTAAACCTCGTTGCTTTTCTGGACAATACAATCAGAATAACAATTAGTTGTTTAATGTTGGTAATGTATTAAGTGGCTTCTGGGGTTTATTCATAATAATGCTTTGCATGGTGTTTTTGCCATCATAGAACTTGTAGAGGAAAATGAACACTTTCATATTCAGAAACCTTGGGTTGCTTTAATAAGTATCTGTCATAATGGAACATCTTTTCCAACTCCCAAACAGAATATGTTATTTCTTCTACAGTAAAAAGTACTTCAAAATTTGAGAGAATATTCTCATAAAATATTCTCCATGTGTGAATTTTGTCTCAGGGAACAACACTGAACCACTTCTATCTTCTTTTCACAATGTTGAGCCTGGACCTAGGACCTCAGGCACACTACGCAAACACTTGAGTACTGAGCTGAATGCCCAGACTTCAAGTTTTATTTTGAGACATGGTCTTACAGATTTTTTGCGGGCTTCCCCTGAACTCACAATATCACTGAGGCAGTCTGAATTTATTATCCTCCTGCCTCAGCCTAATATTGGGGGTCATCACTGCAAACCACCAAGCTTAGCTGTCGTGTGTCTCTGAGGGGTGTCTCGTTCTCTGTTGTGGCCTCGTCATCCCAGATAGCTTGTGGCCACAGTAAATGGCTCTAATCAGGATAGAAGGAGCTGTGTACAGGACTCCTCGGCCTGGAAGGAAGGAAGGAAGGAGGGAGGGAGGGAGGGAGGGAGGGAGGGGGGGAGGGAGGGAGGGAGGGAGGGAGGGAGGGAAGGAAGGAAGGAAGGAGGGAGGGAGGGAGGGAGGGAGGGAGGGGGGGAGGTAGGGAGGGAGGGAGGGAGGGAGGGAGGGAGGGAGGGGGGGAGGGAGGGAGGGAGGGGGGGAGGGAGGGAGGGAGGGAGGGAGGGAGGGAGGGGGGGGGAGGGAGGGAGGGAAGGAAGGAAGGAAGGAAGGAAGGAAGGAAGGAAGGAAGGAAGGAAGAAGAGAGAGGAAGAAAGGAAGGAAACCGTTTCAGCTTTTCTCTACAACAGAGGCTTGTGACCATCTGAGCAAAGGTTCTCCACGCGTAGAGGCTGATGGGCTGTGTGAGCTATGCAGTGGCCAGCCAAGGAAGACTGCAATACCTATTCCTGGTTGCTCCAGACTTCCCTTGCACCTATCCCAAGGTACCCAGGTTTCCAAGATTTCCATGTAGAGCTGATTAAAACTCTGTTTGAAATAAACTGGTCTGGCTCCATTTCATGTCACTTGCAACACACACACAAAATCTAATATGCACAGATGCACACAAGTTTTATATGGTATTTCAGGGGTTCATGCAGCTCATGAACTTCCTGAAGAAAAGAACAATATTTTAAAATCGTCCTATCCAGGAGCAAACTTTTAAGCCATTTACACAAAACCCAAAAAAATTTGTGTTTTCTTTCTTTCTTCTTTGCCCTAGGTTGGCCTTGAACGTACTATGTAAAGCAAGCTTGCCTTGAACTCACAGAGAGCCACTTGCCTCTGCATCCTGACTGCTGGGATTAAAAATGGCATGAACCATACCTGGCTTTTCCTATTCTTTGAAAAGACTCTGCCATGAGTCTTTCAAAAGGCTCCATTCTGATTGGCTAAATGATGTTCTAATTTGAGCAATACTGTCTGATTGTTCCTTCCCAGGAAGCAGCTTCTTAGTTAACTGCTAACTGCTTGTTGACTGTTTACCTCTGCTCCTCCCCAACAGTTGCTTGTGTACTTTTCTGTGAATTTCTCCCTGAAACACCCTCCCTAGTTAAAGCTGACTTAAGATTGGTAATAACTGTTACAGAATTCTCAAAACATTTTGCCTTTGAACTTAAGAGCCAATTTCCACAACATCTCTTTCCAACTGAATTCTGGTGTCAAACAAAGTGTTCAATGTTCTGCCATGCTTAGCCAAGAGGAATAATTCATTTAGATGAGAATGTGCTGGAAGAAAACAGTCCTGCGGGGGCAGAATCAGGCTCCCAGGAGCCAGCAAAGCTCCAAGCATTCCCTATCCAGCCCTCTCTTCCCAAGGGCTTCATTTTATGGATGGAATTTTCTTCTTGTCACCCAGACAGGCCAGCTGTATCTTTTGCTTCGAGGGTCTCAATTTGATAAGGATAATCTTTTAAGTTCTCATTGTTTTCATCATTAACTAGATCTGTTTGAAGTGAGTCATTTGCAAAGCCCTGAGTAAAATTTTTATGTGGGGGGCATCAAGAACCGTCAAACTCATTTCTCCCCTTCCTCCAGTGTCTGGAGGTCTGTGGAGATCATCCCACAAATGACTTTCTGCTTCCTTTAAGCTCCTGAATTTTATGTCCCTGTTTAATCTTTTATAGCAATTCTGACTCATAGCCATTCTCAACAATAAAAATGACTAATGTAAAATGTGGTTCTATTAAAATTTGCATACATTGAATACATTTTATTAAAAAAAGGAAAGGAAAATTAGTTTATACATTTTAGACTTATTTTATTCTTTAATACTTAACTTTATCCATTTAAAATAAAAGAAAAATATAAATGATAATGAGTATACATTTTTTAAATAACGACATCTTAATTTTAAAAATTAAGTATGGTCACACCTAATATTTTTAATTTGCAATAAAGCATAGTACTCCTAGCATTCTAATCCTACCTAGCTGCCTAGTAATATAAACAGGAGTGGTACTAAGAGCAGGCCATGGTAGTCCAGTGATGCGAGTATACAAATTTTAACAAAAATGACAACTTTAATCTTCTAAAACTTCAATCTTATTACATTTAACATTTTTTGTATTCACATTTTTATTTATTTTTAATTTATTTATTCAGTTTACATCCCGATCTAGCGTCATTTCTCCTCTCCTCCTAGTCCCTCCCCATCCTCTCCCCTCAGCCCCCCTCTCCTCCTTCACAACAGGCTGCCCTCATCCTTATCCGCTGAGGCCAGGCAAGGCAGCCCCACCAGGGGGAAGTGATTGAAAGCAGACAACAGAGTCTATGTCAGAGACAGCCTCTGATCCTTTTTCTAGGGACCCAAATGAAGACCGAGCCCATCAGTTATACCTGTGAAGGGGGCCCAGGTCCAGTCCATACATGGTCCGTGGTTGGTGCTTCCGTCTCCACAAGCCCCCATGAGTCTAGATTAGTTGACTGTGTTGGTCCTCTTATGGCATCCCCATCCCCACAAGTCTTCCACAGGGGACTCCCCGAGCGCTTGGCTGTGAGTCTCAGCACCTGATTGGATCAGCTGCTCAGGTTAGGCTCCAGTCTGTAGCGTAGCGGAGTATCATTAATGGTGTCAGGGGTTGGCTCTCTTGCATGGGGTGGATTCCAGGCTGAGCCAGGCGTTGGTTGGACATTCCCTCAGTCTCTGCTCTACCTTTACCTCTGCACATCTTGTAAGCAGGGTAAATTTGGGGTCGAAGGTTATGTAGGTGGGTTGAAGGTGGCCTCCTCAGTCTCCACGACCCCTGCTGCTAGAAGGCTCAGCTAGAAACATTCCTTGTAGCCTACGCTGGCTGTCACAGGACTCCAGTTTGTCTCAGTGAGGCCTCAGTGAGGCCATTGGTTTCCCTTTTCTCTCCAAGCCCTCTCACCTCACCTCCACACATTCCCCACTTCTGATGCCCCCCGTTTCCCTTCCCACACCCTCTCCTACCCAGTTCACTCTCTATGTACACTTTTGATGTCTATTCTGTCTCCCCATCTGAGTGAGAGTCAAGCACCGCCCCCTCCCTTGGGTTTTCCTTGTTACTTAGCTTTTATGGGTCTGTGAATTACAGTACGGTGATCCTGTAATATATGACTAATATCCATTTATAAGTGGATACATACCATGTGTGTCTTTCTAGGTCTGGGCTACTTCCCTGGACCTTCCTTTCTAGGTCCATCCATTTGCCTACAAATTTCGTGATTTCCTTGTTTTTAATAGCTGAGTGGTGCAGGCCTTCTGGTGTTGGTCTCCTTGGTTTGCCTGTGGTGTATATGCAAGATTAGAGTCTCACAACAGCATAATGCAGCCATGATCATTCAGGCCTTTACAGCCATTGAAGCAGGACAGTCTCCCCAAGCATGGTTGGCTACCATGAAAAAGCTAAAATGTTATGCTCAGGATGCGAGGCTAAGCACTGCACTCAGGGTCAGCCACTTTCGACCCAGAGAAGAGCAAGTCTGATTGCATGCGGGTTGATGCCCCAGGTCCCACCTCTGAGAAAAAGGTATTGGAATGGTCTGATGCTCTTTGGGTGGATGACACCTAAATGAACATCGGTACAAAGTCCCAATTTATTTCTAATATCAGAGATCAGACCTCTACTCTTGCCTGATGCGTCTAAAACAAAAAGGGGGAACTGTAGAGAGCTGCGTAATGCCGCGCCTTAAAGATGGAGCTGGTTTCTGCCTTCCACCTTCCCGATGGTGAGTGCTCTCTGTCACAAACAACTCCACATTTGGCTAAGGCTGAGGATCTGGCTTGCTTCCATGTATGTGGACCTATCTGTATTGCCCACATGGCACACTGGGGTTGGCTACCCAGAGGCTATTTAAGCTGTGGGCTGGCTTTCCCCAGGGTCAGATGATTGTTCAAGGTTCCTGAATAAACTGCATTGAAAAAAAAAGAAGTTAAATAAAAAATTTAAAAAAAAAAAATAGCTGAGTGGTATTCCATTGTGTAAATGTACCACAATTTCTTTATCCATTTTTGGTTGAGGGACATCTAAAAACAGATACACTAAATCTATTAGAAGAGAAAGTGGGTAAGAGCCTTGAATTCATTGGCACAGGAGACAACTTCCTGAACAGAATACCAACAGCTCAGGCTCTAAGATCAACAATTAATAAATGGGACCTCATGAAATTTAAAAGCTTCTGTTGGGCAAAGAACATTGTCAATGGAATGAAACAACAGCCTACAGAGAAAAAGATCTTCCCCAACCCCTCATCTGACAGAGGGCTAATATCCAAACAATATAAAGAACTCAGGAAATTAAATACCAACAAACCAAATAATGCAATTTTAAAATGGGGTACAGAACAAAAAAGAGAGTTCTCCACAGAGGAATCTCTAATAGTCAAGAAGCACTTAAAGAAATGTTCAATGTCCTTAGTCATCAGGGAAATGCAAATCAAAACGACTCTGAGATTCCACCTTACACCCATCAGAATGGCTAAGACCAACAACTCAAGTGACAACACATGCTGGAAAGGAGGTGGAGAAAGGAGAACACTCTTCTATTGCTGGTGGGAGTGTAAACTTGTACAACCACTTTGGAAATCAATCTAGCAGTTTCTTAGAAAACTGAAAATAGTGCTACCTCAAGACCCAGTTATTCCACTACTGGACTTTTACCCAAAAGATGCACCACCATACCACAAGGACATTTGTTCAGCTATGTTCACAGAGGCTTTATTGGTAGTATCCAGAAACTGGGAACAACCCAGATGTCCCTCAGTCAAAGAATACATTTGATGAAGAATACATTTTTTATTTTCAAGAAGTCTTTTCTTTTTTTAAAGTGCAACAAGGCATTTTGTCCTGGTGTCTCACGTGTGTCTGGTTGCCTACTCATAGAGAATGAGTGCCTAGGGTAGTGCACATTTTACTGTAATTCTAGTGCTTGTGAGTCTATGACAGGAAGAGCTTGAACTCAAGGCCAAATTAGGCGACACTGCAGCAGGTCTCCAGACCTTAGCACAATGGTTGCCATGTTGGAGACCCCATTTCAACCTTAAAACCCAACATGTAACCCAACACCTGCCAAAACAGCAACGGAGACCTAGTCCATGGTTCTGGGATACAGAAAAGTCCCAAAACCTTTTTTTTTGACCTCTGTAGTTTTGCTTCTTGCTAACTATTTTCACTAACTGAAATGTGTCTACTAGGATGTGGGTTTTGTACGTAACAGACAAAGAAAGGTGAGGCTTGGGGGTGTGAGATTTGGCAGCATCAAGTTCCCTGTGCCGTTGCCAACCAGCCATACAGACTTTCTCTTCAGCTTTCAGAATGTCTGTGTGTCCTCTGGTGGACTTAACTCGAAACAACATGATAAGATCTTGTCTCAGGCTTTCCTCACCCCCCAAACTATAGTGGGTACTGTGCTTCACACCAATCACATCTAGATGCAAATACATACACATGCAGGGACAGTAAACATTGCTCCATCTCTGCAAACAGTGGCTACAAATATCCTGGGGCCTTCTGGGTATATTCAGGAACTGGAAGCTGGTGAGAAGCAAGGAAATGGGCACTTAGGCTTGTCACTAAGGTTAATCTCCTTTGTCAGCTTGACTGGTTTTAGAATCACCATGGAAACATGTCTCTGGGTGTCTAGGTGAGGGTGCTTTTAGAACCAAAAGTTGAAGAAGAGCCACAGCACCACAGGCCAGGGTCTGGACCGGATAAAAGGAGGGAAGTAGGCTGAGCGCATGTATCGTTCTTTGCTCCCTAAGGATGTAGTTTGGCCAGCCCCCTCACACTCCAGCCACCATTCCCTCCCCACACAGATGGACTGTTTCCCCTTGACCTGCAAGTGATCTTCTCTCCTTAAGCTGCTTGTTGTAGGGGTATTTTGGCCACAGCAATGAGAAAAGTAACTAACTCATCACTTCTGTACAGATGGCAGGAAGTTTTCCCAGTTCACAGGTTTGAATCTGGGATGGGATGCCCCCCCCATGCCAGATCCATGTTTTGAGTTCTTATTCTCCATATAGTGAGGCTGTTTTAGGTACATGGTTTTGGTGTTTATTCCTTACAAAGTAGGGCTGTTTGGGGGTTACCTTTCAAGTTCCTATTCTCCACACAGTAGGGCTGTTTGGGGTCCACATAACGAGTTCTTATTCTCCAAGTAGACCTCTAAGATCAGGCCATTGTAGACTGCACAGGCCCTACTTCTTATCCTCCTCGGAAAAGTTTTTCTCCTGTTCCTTTGTCCACGCCTTTCCTCCTACGGTGACAGACTAAAATCTCTCTGAAACCGTAAGCCAAAATAAATCCTTTCTCCTGCAACCATCTCCTGTCCAGCATTTTGTCATGGCAACAAGGAAAGTAACCACTGCAGTTTGTTTGCTCTCGATCTTGTCCACTCCACACCTCCTGTCAGTGCTACTGTCTCTGCTACCCTCCTTGCATGTAGACTTCATGACATTCTCATCCCTGTGGCTGCACAACCCATAAGGCTTTCTAACACAGGGCACAGCCCCCTTCTACCAGGATACACCACAGCACAAATGGAAGATACAAGTCTAGAGCATGAACAGTGTTAACCTGTGAAAGTTTGGAGTGGCAGGACACATAGTGGTTGCTGTCAAGGGTCACGCCTGCATACTACCTCTCCAACTGGTAGGAACAGGAGGAGCTCTCTTTCTTTGGGTCACCATCTATCTTCTCATGTGATTGTCCTTGGACCGTGTGATGTCAAACAGCTGGTTTGACTGGATGAGACCACCCTATTTGGTGTTTTGTAGAGACAGATGCCCCCCACCCCACCACACCCCACTCTCTCCCCAATGCTGCCACCCAAGCCCTGGGACACGGCTTACAGGCCAAGGAACATGGCTCCATTTTCTCCAAGGCAAGCTGAAGTTTGGTGGTTCATTTGAGAGGTTTAGATTTTGCAGACCTGTAGACTATGCTCTCAGAGGCTTCAGGGTAGGTCAGGGTAAGAGAAAAGGCAGCCAAACCAAACCTAGACTGGAGGCCCTAGAAATAGGAATTTGGTAACAGAGTCCCAAAGGCACATGGATGTAAAAAGCCAGGTGCTTCTGACTGTTTATGGGTGCAGCTGTGATCTGGGCCAATCCCAGGGTGGCGGCGGGAAACTACTGTACAGAGCAAGGCTGTAAGAGAAACCAAGTCCCAGGCAGAGAAAGGGCTAGCAGTCTGGTCCTGCACAAGCATCACTCAGCAGAGGACATTCAGATATTGGCGGTCCCCTTAGAAATGCCAGTAACTTTGGTTCCTATGCATCGAATGCCACATCTTGTTTGTCCTACCCTTGGGCTAAGTCTTGCCTGCATTCCCCCCATCGAGGTTATAATGTATTTCAACCAAGGAAGCACCTGAGTCTGGGTGATATTTGTGCAGGGTGATTTGAGAAAGCAACTGTCAGTTTCCTAGTCTTTGTCTTGCACTGTGAGGGCCAAAAGGGATCTTTTGTTTGATATTCTGTGATGACGAACTCTCAGCAAAGGCTTGTTCTCTGACGCGCTGATATGCAAACACCAGACGGCTGGAAGCATTGTCTCTAACAGCTTCCCCATGTTTGCCCAGTTACCAGAAGGAGCCCTAGTTCACACACTCTTGTTAATCCACCAGTGGCCTCTGTTCTTCATCTCTTTCTGTCTCCTTCCATTTGCCCCACTCAGAGTTTATCCATCACAGGCTCTCCAAATGACAGACACGCTTGCTCTTCAACTTTCATGTCATGTGTTTGCAAAATAATAATAATTTAAATTCTCCTTATTTTTTCTTCACAATTTATTCATTATAAATCCCCATTGAAGTCCCCTCCCTCAACTTCCCCAGTCCCACCCTTTCTCCCTCTTCCCCTAGTCCACGGAGAGAGGGAGTTCTCCACTACAGCCATCTTCCCATAGCTTGTTAAGTCTCATCAGGACTGCTTGGATGCTCTTCCTCCGTCGCCTGGTGAGGCTGCATCAGCAGGGACGAGTGATCAGAGAGCAGTCAACTGAGTTCATGGTAGAGGCAGCCCTTGATCCCCTCACTCAGAGATCCACATGGAGACTGAGCTGCCAATTGGCCACATCTGAGCAGTGGGTCTAGGTCCTCTCCATGCGTGGTCCTCCGCTGGTGCATCATTCTCTGCAGGACCTGCAGACCTAAAGAGGCTAAATACTAAGGAGGACCCTGGGGAGGATGCTTAGATCTCATTCAGAATGGGAAACAGGATAGACACCAGAGGCTGTGAAGAGAGGAAACAGGATGGGAACATGCTATAGAGGGTCCTCTGAAAGGATTCACCCAACAAGGGATCAAAGCAGATGCTGAGATTCAAGGCCAAACTTTGGGGAGAGCACAGGGAGCCTTACAGAGGAAGAGAGAGGTGGGATTAGAAGGACATGGAAGGGACAGGAGTCCCACAAGGAGACCAACAAAATTCGCCTTATTTTTAAAGACTTGATTACAACTTACCGTCATTTCCTACTGAATCGCTTTCTTGTAGACTTTAATAGTTACCATATACCAAGAGAAAATGCCATCTCCAAGAATAAATTTGTCTTCCACTCAATGTATTCCTCCCATATTTATACCATGGAAATTTGAACAAGTATAATAATATGACAGTCTGCCTGTTTCCTTCCTTGAGTTTTGCCTTATAAATCTTCACACTCTAAGATCATACCCACCAGTCTAAATCAGCAGAGAATGCACTCCCCTTGCCTGTGAGTGGTTCTTGCAATTTAAAAAAGGTCCTGATAAAACTTCAAAAATAATGTTCACACAATGCGGTGGTTTGAATAGAATGGCTCCCATAGGCTTCTATTTGAATGTTTGGTTCCCGGCTGGTGGAACTATTGGGAAGGATTAGTGGATGTGGCCTTGTCGGAAGAGGTGTGTCACTCGAGGCAGTCGGAGGTTTCAAAAGGGCAGCCACTGCCAGTTCTCTGTCTCCTCCCTCCTCTTCCCTCTCTCTCCACGTTGTTGTCTCAACATGTAGGCTCTTAGCTACAACTCAAGCACCACGCCTGCCTGCTGCCATGTTCCCCACCTGGTGCTCCCCGACTCTCACTCTCTGAAACTGTAAGCAAGCCCCCAAAATAAACTTCTTCCCCATGTTACCTTGCTCATGATGGTGTTTTTATGGAATAGAAAAGTAAGACGCATAATATTTAAATCTAACAGTATGAAGCTGCAAGAAACCCCTCTTCAAAGGACTGCACGGCAAGGGTCTCAGAGGCCTTCTAGTCCAAGCGGTCCTGTTTCGCCAGAATCAAGACCCGGGACTTCTTTCTGCTCAGTCTTTTCATTTCACTTAGTTACTCCCATGAGAAAAAAAGCTGCAGGATTGTGCCTGTGACTAGAAAGAAACAGACAACAACAACAACAACAACAAAATCAACTGTGATGAAAGGAAACTGTCCAAGATTCGGTAAGAAAAAAATGCCCTTTTCTAGGGAGGCTCATTGGGGAAAGGGTTGTTCTCCGTCCTCATTTCACTGCTATAACCACCAGCGCATGCACACTCTCCACACTCATGCTCACACCCACAGGAAGCACAATCTCTGATCCCTGCATCTGAGCTGTGATTTGGGAACTGCTGGTGAGGACAGGCTTGGTGCACAGAGAATGAGAAAGCAGAAAAAACTTTAGCCAGGCAGTGGTGCCACACACCCTTAATTCTTGCACTCAGGAGACAGAGACAGACAGATCTCTGTGAGTTCAAGGCTAGCCTGGTCTACAAAGTGAGTTCCAGAATAGCCAGGGCTACACAGAAACTCTGTCTCGGGGAACAATAACAAAAATAAAACAAAAGAACACCTCATCAAACAGCTGCTTCAATGCGGGCTTTGCATCCCCAAGCCTTCAGACAGTCCTTGAGCTTCAGTTTCTGAATGGCAATCACACTGAGGACTTTTCATAGGTCAAGAAGTTTGCTGTCGGGGCTGCACAGATGGCTCAATGGTTCAGAGCACTGGCTCTTCTTCCTGAGGACCAAATTTCAACTCCCAGCATCCATATGGCACCTCACAGTGGTTTGTAACTCCAGTTCCAAAGGATCCAATGCCCTCTTCTGACCTCAGGCTCCAGGCATGCACCTAGAGCACAGACATGCATGCAGGCAAAACACCCACACACATGAAGTAATAATGTTAGAAAATAAACTTGCTATCTCTCTCAAGGACAGGCAGCCTCCCGCCCCTTCTCTTCCCTTTGAAGTGGCATCCAAACCCCTGTGGTTTCACTGCCTGGTGGGGACCGCTTCTCACAGCATCTGTAAGCAGTTAATTCTCCAAACGGGAGATGAGCACCACAACTGTAAAAAATTTTAAAAATACACACTGGAAAAATATTACTCCAACAAAAGCAGAAATGGTGAGCCCATGTGAGTGAGCAGTGGGTGGCACTGGGGCCGGGCAGTGGATCCAGGCTCACAGGTCACAGTGAATCCTCTCTGCTGGGCCACATGGGCCCTTTGGAGAGTGATCCAGCTCCGAGAGGAGAAGCCAAGGCCTGGGCAGGCTGTGAGTGAGCATCTATGGCAGAGGAGGAGCCCAGAGCTTTCTGGGCTACAGTAAGCCTCCTTTTTATATGGATAGATTATTTGGCTTTTACTCTTTTAGAAAACATATGGCCCCTCACTTCTTGACTGTTGCCTTTAAGCCCTACTTTGGGACCATGTGAAAGAGACTCCCATGCTGGCCCCTAACCATATATACGTATGTACGTACACACACACACACACACACACACACACACACACACGCACACACACACACACTCCAGTTCCAAAGCTAGATGAGAAAGAAGCTTCAGGAAACCATGATATTATAGGAGCCAAGGTCAGAGCAAAACTGATGAAAATCGAGATATGTGCTTGTCCAGCTTCTCTCACTTGTGAAATAGCATGACCAAATTTGAGAACCTCGTGTCCAGCAGCAAAAGAAACCCAGGTCACTGTAACTAAAGGGAGTTGTGGAGAAGTTGGGGCAAGCGAGGCGGGAGACCCAGATGTACCCACATTCTGCCCTTGCCCGTTCCTGCCAGCATAATCACGGTGCCTCAGATCTGGCAGCAGAATGAGGGCGGTGTACATCCCCAGCATGGACACAGCTCAGAATTGGCATTATGAACACGGTAGCTGTTCAGGTGTTGATCAAAATGGAGGAAATACGAGAAACCAGCAGCACACTGCGGACAGCTGCCTGGTAAACTCTTGTCGCTGTTCAGCTACCAAGGGAGTGTGACACTCTACCAGACAACTGTCAAACTCTTCCCCGGGAGATGGTTTTCCGTAGTGAGGCTCCAAATGACAAAGCCTGGACCATTCCAGAAGGAGTGGAAAGTTGTGGGTCTGGAGAAGGAGGTGCGGCAGAGGGGCCATGCCCCACTGCGAATGCCATGGGGAGTCACGGAGGAGCGCTCGGGCGTTGCTGCCACAAGAAGGCGCTGCTGCCCCATCACCAGCCGCGGGCCTGCTGGAAAATGAAAGGTCCACGATTTTCAGCAGCTCCAGTGGGTTTCACTCCAGCTTCACGGTACCCTAACTCCCAGTCTCTTCCTTTCATCTTTGTGGAGTCCCTCCCGGTCACCCTGAGAAGGGACTCGGGGATCACTGGAGAGTCCCACTCTTGCAAGCTTTTCCTTGACAGTTAATTAGCACAGCTTGGCAACCGAGTCTGTAGCTGATGGAGGCCCTGGGTAGGGAGTTTCAGATCCCTCTTGACTTACTTCCCAACTGCTCCCCACATGTGAGTCCAGGTACCAGAAGGGGTGCTGGCAGGAAGGCTTCTCTATCTACAGATCGCTGACAGGGTCCGCTCCAGCAGAGGGCCAGCCCAGGTGGCCCTGGAGTCCTGGTTCAGGTCTAAGTGTTGCCCTGCCCCCTGCCGCCTCCTGAAAGCTCTTTTCCGCAAATGCAAACTGAGGTCGTACTGGAATGATAAGGCACAATGTCGGGGTCCACTTACAACGGCACCAGGATAGACAGACATACGTAAGGACCCAGACGTTGAGCTCTGTCATTGTATGCTCCTAGGCCCGTTCCCCACAAGCAAACCCGGTTCTGTCAGAGGCCAAGCAGCTGTCGTCTAGCATCAGTGCTTACTTGCCTGCATTCAGACACCCTGACGAATTCTATACTCTCCTTGGCTTCTCCATTTTCAGTTCCCTTCCTCAGGCGCCAGCACCCTCATACTGCCCATTTCAGACTACGGTTTAATAGGTATTAGCTGCAGCCCAAGCCTCCAGTGAAGACTCGGAAACCTGTCTCTCCCAAGTTCTAATCACCTCTGAGGATGGAACCGCCACAAACGGAGATTCTCCCAAAAGACAAATAGTGATCTGGTCTCACTCCGTAAAAGACATAAATGAGGCCCGGACAAAGAGCCAGGTGTGCTGGGATCTTATAATGGTTCCCAATTCGGATGTCTGGACTGCGAGTGTGCTAGGTCAGACCAGAGGAACTCAGGCAGCAGTTCTTATGGGCAATCATGAGGTCTGGACCCCGGAGATAAGAAGAGACACCAGCAGAGTCTGGGAATGGAAGGGACCCTGCACTGTCCATCTTTTAAAGAATCAAAATGGGGTCCGTTAAGTAGTCAAGGAAACAGACTCTGGACTGGGCCTCCTAGGCTGGATGGAGGCCTAACATTTCTGTTGGGTGTGGTCAATCGCCTCAGAAGGCAGGCTCACCTTAAACCTTGCTAAAGAGTTAAGTGGAATGACTTTTCCTTTAGTGGCATCACTGCCCCTTTCCTGTGCCAAATTCCTGATCTGGCAGCATGGTCCCTAGGAGCCACCGTAAGTTTGAGGCGAGTCTGCCAGCCTTTCTGAGGCCTAAAACAGAAAGATACAACTTTTCCTTTCCCTCTTCCTCCCCACACACCCCCATCCTCCCATCCCTCCGTCTCTTTCTCTCTGACGCTGGCCAGAACCCAAATATGCTTTTTCTGATGCTTTGGGCTTCTTTACCCTTTCTCTGAAGCCCATCCCACACCCTTCACCATATAGCTGCTTGTCCACCATGCACCTGACCTCAGTGCCTGCTTCAGGGGTCCGGGTCCTACCCCACTCCCAACCCCTTCTCTCCTCCACCCTCCTCCTCTGGGAAGCTGCTGAGGACTTATGCACTGGAATAATTTCTTTTAAAGCCCTAATAGAATTGTCCTGGGGGTTCTGTTTGATTCCATTCATTAACTCCTTTTGTTAATGAGATAAAGATCCATCAGAAGGGACCCTGGTTTCCCCTGTATCACATCTCCAGCGGAAGTCCTCGGCAAACAGAGGACAGCTTCAGCCTCCCATAGCCCCAGCTTCAACTGAAGAGAGCTAAATCATTAGACAAGACCATGATCAGACAGCAGGTGGGTGGGGGAGGAGGTCCTCTGTAGATGCCTTTGGGGTGGGAACGGGGAGGAAATTCTGAAAGACAGGCTGCCTCTGACACACCCAGTCCTCACCTGGAGTGGAGTAAAGAAGAAGGGGAGTGCACCCGGGAGCCTGCGAGTGCAGGAGCCTCTGGATCCATGTCTGAAGAGGACAGTCTAATGCCAGCTTGGAGCGGAGCTAACACCCTCATCTCTGAGGTCTAACTGGAGCACAGTAGCTGCTGGGTGAAAACAAGAGAACAGATTTGGGCCTCACCTCCCTCCAGGGCTTGCTGAGACTCCACACCCCTTTCCTGCCAGGTCAGGACTGACTCGGAGTGGGGCCAGGTGTGCTGGTGGAAGGACATCCAGGGGAAATGGCCCACCAAGGTCCTCCAGCCACTGGGCGCTAATGGAAGGTGTAGAGTGTCGTTGGTGTAGGCCAGTCTTGTGGCTGTGGGCACAAGCACAAATTGCCTGCTCTGGGGACAGCTCTGCTACCCAATCACCCCAGAAAGGGGCTGTCAGTCTTGAACTCACAGAAAAATCAAAGACATTTGGGGAGTGGCTAGACGGTTCCTCCTAGTGGATGTCAGTTGAACCAAAGCCCAACATTTGCAATTGGGATTCAGAGATAACACCAACCTCACAGAGGAAGGTGGGTCCAGTCTACAACGCCTCGAAACACACCCCTGACTGCTTTTTCTAACACCAGCATTTTACAAAGGAGACCAAGACATAACCATATCTTGATAAAAGTATTAAAAAGAAACTCAACTTATGGCCCATAAGATAGTTTAGAGGGTAAAGATGCCTGTTATCAAGTCTGAGAACTTGACTTAATTATTTTTCTTTTTTCTTTTTTTTTTTTTTTTGGTTTATTGAGACAAGAATTTTCTTTTTTAATTTAATTTATTTATTTATTACAATTTATTCACTTTGTATCCCTGCTAGAGCCCCCTCCCTCATCTCCTCCCAGTCCAACCCTCCCTCCCTCTCTCCCTCTTCTCCCCCTATGCCCCTCCCCAAGTCCACTGATAAGGGAGGACCTCCTCCCCTTCTATCTGACCCTAGTCTATCAAGTCACATCAGGGCTGGCTGCATCATCTTCTTCTGTGGCCTGACAAAGCTTCACACACACCCTCCTTCAGGGGGAGGTGATCAAAGAACCAGCCACTGAGTTCATGTCAGAGACAGCCCCTGAGACAGGGATTTTTTGTGTAGCCCTGGCTGTCCTGGACTCTCTTTGTAGACCAGACTGGCCTCAAACTCACAGAGGTCTGCCTGCCTCCCTGACTGCTGGGATTACAGGTGTGCAACCACCACCATGCCCAGCTGAGAACTTGAATTAATTTTAAATCATCAGAGCAAACTTCAGGGGGGAGGAACAGGCCCCCACCAGTCAGTACATGCCTCCTGAGGTCAGGCTCCACCTGACCATGCCTGGCACTCACTGAAGAGCCCTCAGACTCATTCTCAATTCATGAGCAGCTCAAACAAGCTTATCTTTTTTAGTTGTTTTCTGTCATGAGATATTAAAAGCAGCTGACAAAAATAGGAGGAATAAACGCTAAACTATTGATGGTGGCCAGTATGTTAAGAACTAGAAAAAGATAGTTAACTATAAAACTCATGGTAGAATATGCCATGCAAATTAGAGCCTTCCACAACCAAGAACCCCAAGTCATTTTCATGGAAGAACAAATCAGTAGCTATCATAATCCAGCTGATCTGAGGGTACTGCTATGTGCCCAGATTACTTTTTTAAAACAAAAATGGACGCATCATAAACACACTTACAAATTGATGATGATGACAATGGTGAAGATGATGCTCTCCTTTACTTGTCTTTTTTACTCCAAGTGTTATTCCCCAGTGTCCAGTGAGTAGTTTCCCATAATCCTCAGCTCAAGATCCATGCCTGTGCCTCCTCCCCATCACTCAAGCTCAGGACATTTAGAGACAGAGACCAGAGGTCCTGTGCCCTCATCCCCTGCATACAAGAACATGGTTGTAAAGTGACATAAGGACGATCCTCCAAAGACTCTGCACACAGGCAGCACGTGGGCCATGGGAGAAATGGCTAACCCACAGAAGAACAATCCCCAAGCCTCTGGTTATCGACAAACAATGAGCATTAAGCACATAATCACCCCTCACTGTGTATTAAAGGAAATGTCTCTGACGGCCACTGCTGAATGATTGGATAGATGGGTGCATGGGATGGGTGATGGATGCAGCCAGCCACATCGCTGGAGTTACTTGAAAAGCCCCCTGTACCCCACCTTACCCTTCCAACCCCAATTACACACACAGCCAGCCTGCATCCTCCAGCCCTGCTACGTTCCTATTGTTTCAAATCCATTCTGCTGTTTTATATCAGAGGATGACATCCAACACTCAGATGAAAAGTCAAAAATCCATCATTTTGAAGTTCCCGAGTATCCAGATGTTTGGTATCAATAAATTTATGTACTGTACATCCACTCATTGTATAAATATTTATTGAGTGTGTGCTCAGTCATAGTACCCAGCTCTCTGCTAGGCCCTGGAGAGTCCAAACTGAAGAAGACCAATTAATCAGTCAACTTCACAAAACCAAATCAATCACTTTGAAACAGAAGGCAGAAAACATCCACACGGAAAACCTGTACCTAGCAATTCTTAGCCCCCTTCATATGATACTCCTGTTCTGTCCATGGCGACTGTATGAGCCAGCCCCGACACAGGTGAAGAAAATCAGGCTCAGAGAGGTCAGGTAACTTATCCAAGTCACACAGCTATCGAGGGGTCCAGGCAAGATCTGCAGCTTGTTCCTCTGCCCAGCTCCATATAGGGCTCTGATGCAGGGGGAGGCAGAGAGTAGAGAGAAGTGGTGTGACCAGCCCCTGGTTGCTCTCTTCAGAAACTGGAAAACCCTTCTGAGCCCCCTGTTTCTGTGTTCAGCTGACAGAATCACAGTGCCTCTCTCAAGAGCCAGGTGGGACTCTTGAAACAAATACACAGGCAGGCTCCTGGCTCTGAAGCTCAGACATGTGAGTTGCCCTTCAAATGATGACAATGTGGTTGAAAGGGGCTGCAATGCCTCCCTTCCTTCCTCTGTGGTCTTTGGCACCAGCATCCACTAACGCTCCTGAGCAGGCAGCTGGACTCCCTGGACGCCCTTTCTCAGAGGCAGAGGGCATTCCTGAGCCTCATCTCAGCCTGGCCAGACTGCACCCAGTGTGGAGAGGACAGGACAGGCCTGTGGCCAACCCTGGGCTGAGACAGTTTGGCTCTGGAGATAAAGCCTGCCCATCTTAGGAACACTGAGAAAGAAGCAGGGAAGAGAATGTTCCAACATGCATCATCGTCAACCACAGAGTGGGAGGAGACTGTAGTCATGGCACACTTCCTCATCCTCCCTCAGCCTGGACTCCTCCAGAGGAGCTGAACTGACATCCCCCTGCACCCAGCAAACAAGGCATCCAGGCCTCATCTACAACCCCAACACTCACAGAACAAGTTTCACATTCTTTCTTTCTTTTTTTTTTTTTTTTCTTCCCTTCCTTCTGGCCAATGCCCTTTAAAGCCATTGTGCTGTACAACTCCTAAGCCAGGCAGAAAGCTCCTAGGCTGCTCAGGGACTAATCTTGATCAGATGTTTTAAAACTGAATCACCTCTTTTCATGGCCATTCAAAAGAGGGAGCCGAGTCCCCAAATCTACCGCTCTAATTTGATGTCTCTGAAACATTCAAGGTATTAGACAAAATGATCTGCTTGGGCTGATGATGTAGTTTTGTTGGTAGGCTGCTTGCCTGGCATGCACAAAGCTTTGGGCTCAATCCTCAGCATGCTACATGAACTGTGAACATTGCGTTTGAAGGCAGCATTGGATATAAGAGACCCTGTATTGAAAAATGATTATATACTAGTTATAGTTTTACTTTAAGTAAGCCTTGATTTTCTTGTCGGTTAATGGTCCCTCCTATCCCGAAGAACAGATCCACAATCTATCGGCCAAATCTAGCTCACCACTTATGAGAGGGAAAAAAAATGGATTTTACATTTTAAGTGGTTGACAAAAATGAAGAGAAGCATACCTTGAGACTCAAAAAGAATACGTGAGATTCAAATGCCTGGGCCTGCAAATAAGGATTATTAGAACGCAGCCACACACATTTGCATGCTGCCTCTAACAGAGACTGTATCATGGCACCAAAGACATTCTAGTCCGAAGAGCCTGAAATATTTACTCTCTAACTCTTCACAGAAATATCTGCCAACCCCTGGTTAAGAGAAAACAGGGAATGATTCGTGAGTGACTGCAACAGACTGCACAACCTAAAGCACGTCAGACACTAGCACTTAGGTACCATGAGGCCACGGTATCCAGGCCACTTTGGGTGTGCTTTTGGAAACACATCCCCAAGTGTTTGCAAACTATTATTTTCCTAAAGTGTTTTCATAGTGATGTAGAGCAAACCTAAATAGACCTTCAACATGCTAAACAAGCCCCCAGCCCTGAGCTACAGCCAAAGCTTCCACTAAGCTGTTTTACAAATCACTGCATGTTCTACATTCTAACCCCCACTACCTGTAGAACATCTGCTGATATCCGGTCTTCAAACAACATTGCTGACACGGAATGCATTGTCCCAGCCTCACTGAAAAGTGGTGGAAGAGGGCCCATCCACTCAAATGCCCTCTGTTCTTATCTTTATCAAAACACACAGTCCAAGGACCTGGAACGGAAGCAAGAATTAACAGAGGTCTCTTGGTTTCATTGCATCACAGAACTGAAGGGTGAAGGTCTTTGAAGTCACTGGATCTGGCTCTCCCTCTTTCCTCATGTGCAAGTAGCTAAGGACTTCCCCCGTGCCCTCATCTACAAGCCCTTCCTGTAGTGCAAACTCCGTCCATTTGATTTTAAATCCTTGGCGGAAAGAGCACGTTCTGACTGTCTTGTGATGTGACCTTTAAAAAAATATATAGTGGAAGTGCAGGCCCTAGCTGATTAGATGTTAAGAATCTGGAAAGTAAATCAAGGTATTGTTGAAACAAAATGCATCTATCCTACCCAACCTTGGCACTGATTACACAGTCAAGGCTGCTGTTTGATTTCCCTAATCAAGAACTGGCTGTTTAGCCGGCCTCCGCTCATCTGGGCACCAGCCTCCTTGGGCTGCTGGGCTGCTTCAGAACAGGTGAGAGAAGGGGTAAAGGCCCAGCTCAGAGCCGTGGGAGCCTGCCCTTCACACAGCGGGACACAAGAGCCTTTCACTTTCGCCAGCATGTCACGACAGCAGCCGAAATTACCTTTAAATGAGGAAGAAAGTCATTATTTCATCAATAGGATTGCGTCAATTGAGGAAAATTTGTCTCCAGTGTAAACAAGCGGAACGCCTTTGCGCTCTATGAAAACAAGGTTAAATTACTTGCAGATCCGGGCGCTGGAGCGAGATGTAGGAAGTGAACCTGAAGCCTGACACATTCAAGGTCTGGGAACCGAAAATAATAGGAATTGTTCTGAGTTTTCCAGTGGAATGGAGCACAGAGATGGGCACGCCTCTTTGCAGATTCAAGGACTCCTGTGTTTCCCCTGTGCTTGTGGGAGGAGGGAGGGGCAGAAGAGGAGCAGAAGCGAGAGGAAGAAGAGGAAGAAGATGACTACCGACACCAAGAGAGACAGCGACACAGAAAGGTAAATGCAGCCCAAGCCATCTAGTCCCTTTCAAGCTGGTCACTGTCAAGGACAGCAAGCTGGGGACACTGGGTTTAAATAAAAAATGAGGAATGCCCAGGTCCCAGAGGCCCAGATTTTGCACAGCCTCTTCCTTGGCTTCCTGATTCCATCTGAGAATTCATGTTGAGCACACTGTTAGAGCAGCAGCTCAGCGTATTGTGAGCCCTTCCTGGTGGTCAGGAGTGTAACCAGTCTTTGAGGGAGGGGTCATGAGAGCTGCACAATGACAGGCAGTTCAATGACCGCTATCCCAGTCTGTCCCAGTCTTCTATGGACTCAGGGCTTGGTGGGTTTTATATCCTCCCCCCCCCCCCCGCTGCAAGAGTCCTAAAGAATGCAGGCCCTTCTGCATGTCCCCACGGCCACAGGGAGAGCACAGAGCATCCTGCTGCAGCTCAGCATGTCTAGGTTTTCTTGACTGAGACTTCTGCTCATTTCTATCCCTGGCCCTCTGCCCCATCCATGCTGACACCTTTGGCCTCCCGAGATGAGCTTGGCATGGCCAATGTGCTCTCTGGCATGGGAAAAGGGCAGTTGGGAAAGTTTATATGCCCTGTTTCCTGAAGAACTTCCTGGTGGGAATGCAGCCTTTGGCATCCTCTCACCAGCTCGGGAGACCATGCTCATGTCAGGTGAAGTTTGCTGACACTCTCACCTCTTCAATGACCAAACTGAAACAAAATGCATTTTACCTCTGGATTTCCCAGCCTCCACCCCCAACCTGATCATAGCCCATCTCTAGGATGGAGGCATATGAATAGGTGGCAACCTATTTCCTTCAGTGGCGGCATTCCTTTACGTTCTCAGATGAGGATCAGAAAAATTCTGTTGCTTTAACAGGAATCTGAGGAGGCTCAGGCCAAAGGCCTCTGCATCTGTCCCAGGAGAAACTGAGTCTTGCTGGGCTGTACATATGCTACAGCAGCCTGTCCATGAGAATAAAAGCTTGACCTAGCAAAGAGAGAAAATGCTTCAAGCTTTTTAAAAGGAAGGTAAAAACAATGAAAAAAGAAAGGAAGGAAGGAAAAGAAAGGAAGAAAGAAAGAAAGAAAGAAAGGAAGGAAGGAAGGAAGGAAGGAAGGAAGAAGGAAGGAAGGAAGGAAGGAAGGAAAGAAAGAAAGAAAGAAAGAAAGAAAGAAAGAAAGAAAGAAAGAAAGAAAGAAAAGAAAGAAATAAAGCATGTTTGACCTGGGAAGAAATAAAAGACCTTGCAAAGTATGAAAGTGGCAAGTGAGGGAAGGAAGCAGAGTAAATAAGAATGCCTGGACTCAGGAGTTCTCAGATAGACTGGAGAAGGCTGGAGGTGATGGAGGAAAGGGTGATTCATCCAGGTTAGGTTGAAGCCAGTCAGAAGGCCCTGAAAACTAGACACAGTCTCCCCTTTGTACTGACATTTATCTAACTCGTCAAATTTATAGCCACGTTACCTTCCAAGTGTGTAGGAAAGCAGATATCTGTGCTGTCAAAAGCCCTGGCTGTGGTTTGCACGACATAATGACAGATGCAGAATACCAAGGGGAGGAAAGAGGGGCCTTCAGAGACCACAAAAGAGCCTTTATAATTACGCCTCTGCCTGTCTCCAGAGCAGCCTCACCCCCCACACCACAGAAGTGCCTGACCAGTCTGGGGGTGCTGCCATCCCTAGATCTGTGGCTACTTGGGGGCGGCTGCCTTGCACGCATCTCCTACCCACTCTGCACATACGTGACAGGCACTGTTTCATGCCGCCCATCTCCAGGCTAAACGGCTGCCATCCCCTTAACCTTTTTCATGGTCCTGATTTGCCATGCTTTTGATCATCCCTGTCACTTTCTGTTGCAGTCCCCAGCCTCACCACATCCCTCCCTTGCCCTGGCCCCTCTTCGGAGTACGGTGGGGACAGAGAAGCCGAGCCAACTGGAGTGATGGCTGTGAGTGTTGTCTTCTCTCTGTTCATGGACCTGGTAGCTGTGGGTCTTGGGAAGTCTGTAGCACGGCAGCCCCAGGCCTACAGACACAGAAGACGACACCCACAACCTATCTTCCCTGCTCCCTCATGAACCTGCAGGACCAGAAAGTCGCTGAATCCAAGAATCTTTTTGAGTTTATTCTCACCATTTTCCTCTTGCCACTAACCTTACTATAAGACCCTAGAGCAAACCTCTGGTCTGTCATGTGATCCCTGAGCATAGCCCTACCCCCACAAGTCCACCCTCACCAGAATTCCTGGCAAAAGACATAAAAGCTAGCTTTAGGATAAATTTAAAGGAACTGGAAATTAATCTTTAAATAAATTTCTCAACTTGACTGCATCTGAACCGGTGGGGAGAGGACCACCCTAGCAAGCATGAAAACCCAAGTTCAGATCCTGAGCACTACATCAGGGCCAGGTACAACAATGGGCATGTACCTGTAACTCCAGCACTGTGGGGTAGGGATGAGAAGGTCAGGCAGAGACAAGCGGGTCACATCCCAGAAAGTCACTTAGACAGACAGACAGCCCAGCTAAATCCATAATCTCCAGGTTAGTAAGAGGTGCTATCTCAAAAATAAAAAAATATAAAAAAGAGCAATTGAGGAAGACGCCTTTTGTCAACCTCTAGCCTACACATGCGCATCCACCCACACATGTAAACACATACACAAATACATACATACACTGCACACATATTGTGGCGGTTTGAAAAAGAACGACCCCCATAGGCCCATATATTTGAATGCTTTGTTCTCAGGGAGTGGCACTGCTTGAGAAGGATTAGGAGGTGTGGCCTTGTTAGAGTAGGTATGGCTTTGTTGGAAAAAATGTGTCACCATAGGCTGCCCTTGAGATTTCAAAAGCCCTAGCCAGGCCCAGTGTTGCTCTCTTATGCTGCCTCAGGATTCGGATGTAGAACTCTCAGCTCCTTCTCCAGCACCATGTCTGCCTGCATGCTTCCCTGCTCCCCGCCATGATGATAATGAACTGGACTTCTGAAACTGTAAACCTTCCCCAATTAAATGCTTTCTTTCATAAGAGTTGCCTTAGTCATGATGCCTCTTCACTTCAACAGAGCACTGACTAACACACACAAACAACAACAAAAAAAGTGAAATATAAGTCTTAAAATTGTCTTTGTTGTCAAGTCCTCTACTTACTCGAGAGCTTTCTAAAGTTCTTGATGCTATTTGCTGCAGGAGATGCAAACAGCTCACCAGATTACAGTCCCAGGGGCTTTCCTAACTTCTTTTCTTTTTGGGTCCAGGTCCTTATTCCCAGAGCCTGCCCCTAGTTCATTTTCTCCTCACTTTATCTACTACAGTGTTGAGGATTGGTTTTGTGCTGTGTATTCAAATGCTAAATACCTGCCCCCAAGATCTGATTACCACTCAAATAAGTGCATTCTCATGTACAACAGGCTTTGTTGTGTAAGCCTTGCCCCCCAATTCTAAGGTGATTGATCAATAAAATAGCTAGGAGCCTATAACTAGGCAGAAGAGAAGAAGGCAGAGCTTAGGATCCTGGGCTTGCGGTCTTAGATGGGCAGTACCAGATGGAAGGGAGAAGCAGGAAAAAAACTAAAGAAAAAGAAGGAAGTAGCCATGGAGCAGTATGGAGCATGAACACGTGGTCATGAGGGCTGGCCTGACGGGACAGAAGCAGCCCCGGCAGGAACAATTATGGCAAGTAACTTGGGATGTGTAGCTGGGAAATAGCAAAGTAGCTTTGAGACTTGATATCTGCCCAGCTCTAGTGCTTTACGTCTCATTATAAATCTAAAAGGCTTCTCTGTCTTTCATTTGGGAACTATACGGGCTGAAGTGGGGTAGAACCCAAATAGTTATTAAAGGGCAAAGGTAGGGCATAGGACCCCTACCCCAAAAAATAATTGTTACTTCACCACAGCCCCATGCTCACCTTATTGGACATTATATGAGTGTCTGTGTATATACGAGTTAGGATTCTTTGACCATAAATGATGGAAATCAGCTCTGACTAACTTACAAAACAGAAGTGATAGGTTAGAAATTAAAGGCAGCGTTAAGCCTGTCATGGTGGCACATGCCAGTAATACCAGCACTCACAGTGCAGAAGCAAGGAGATCACAAATTCACTGCCAGCAGGGGCTTCAAAGCAAGGTCCTGAATTTTAAAAAAGGAAAAGAAAATTTAAAAAAACCAAAGGCTTGGAATATAGTTCTACGTACTTGCCCAGCTGATATATGACTTTGTCTGAGGAGATATGAACAAATATCTATTCACCCCAGATAAGGCACTAACAACACACCAAAGAAATGAATCTACCCGCCGTGGAAAATCAATGAGTTTATTGTAGTTATCTATGGGCTAAACATGAATCTGTGTCATCAGAAAGCACATCCTGGTGTAAATGACAAGTCCAGAAAGCTCCAATCTTGGGGTCCCTACCCAATTCACAGACAACTCTGAAGAGAATCTCCTCTCCCTCACGAAACTGCTGACTACTTCTGTAGCCTTGGGGAGGCAATTCCCAAGCCTTTTAAGTTTTGTGAGCTCCCTGACTCTTACGAGGCTCTTCCTTCTTCCGAGGGGATGTCAGGTCAAAGGAAAGCACCACACAGCACAGCATGTGTGCACGGCCCTGGGGGTGAGCCTCAGAACAGAAGGAAAAAAGAACAAGAGGGAGAAAAGAGGTAGAGGGAAAAGAGAAGGGAAGATGAGAGGAGGAGGAAAAGGAGATGAGAGGAGAAGGAGAAGGGAGGGGAGTAAGAGAGGGGAGAAAGGCACAGTCAAGAATTCCCAAGTAGGCTTGGGAAAGAGCAGACACCTCTGAAGATGTTTCTAGAACACATCATCAGATAATCAGTTACAGCTGCTTCTATTCTGATTTGACTTTGCTTAAAATTTCCTTTCAGGATCTAGAATCTAGCCAACGTACATGATCAAGGGGCTTATAGTAGACCACCTTAGCACACGATGTGGTAAATAAAACCACAAGATGCCCAGCTAGACTGTCATTCCAGCTAAATGAGGAGCAATTGTCTATATAAAGGCAGCCTGTGCAGTATTGCCTGAGATTATCCTTTTTCCTCTCTGAGTGCTGTGCCGAACTCCTGGTAGGTAAGCTTCCGCCTCAGATCATGTCTGCACCACACACGCTGGACCCCACACTTGCAGATGGCTTCAGCCTCATCTCAAGATGGCCGTGGTTGTTATTCCTTTCCCGTTCATTTTAATAACCCAGCTTAACTTGTCGCAAAACTATATATTAGCTGACACAAATACAACCATGCTCAAACAGGGCTTTTCATAGTCATTATTTATTTTCTCTTGACCTCTACCAAGGGGGGAAAAAACTTTATTTTATTCTGTGACAGTTTTACATGTATATATAATGCATTTTAATCATTTGCACCTTTTCCCATTCTTGAGAACCCTTCTTGCCAACAAGCCCCCTCTTACTGTCTTGTCTTCCTCTGTGCTGCTCCCAAGTACTTACCAAAGAGCTCTGATACTACTCCTTGACACTCGCTGTGCATTTTCACAGTCACTACTGAATTCTTCATTGCCCGGATGAATTAAGTGATGGATTGGCCTGTGTAATAGAGGCCCCCACTTCACACACACACGTGTGTGTGTGTGTGTGTGTGTGTGTGTGTGTGTGTGTGTGTGTGTGTGTCCCAGGATGGCTGCTAATCACAGCAATCCTTGAGGCTCTGTCTCCTAAGTGCTGAGATTACAGGCCTAAGTCAACATGTATATCTTAAGAAATTAAGACTTAGAAAGGTAGCTAGGGATCCAGGAATTGGAACAGTATCTTCTTTCTTCTATGTCAAATTTTTCCTGTAATTCTTAATATTTCAGGCTTTTTACACTGTGGTGTGTGTTGTAACTTCTCATTAACCCAAGGCAACACAAAAGTAGCCAAAATAATGAGTGGGTGGGTGGGTGAATGGATGGATGGATGGATGGATGTGCCAATAAACTGTATTTTTAGATAGAGGGAGGAATCAGTGGATTTTATTTGACCCATGACTTTACTTAGCAGTGCCTGCTCCATACCACACAAGAACAGCTTTCAACCATTTTAAGTCTATCAGAATTTGACTCATTGTTATGCCACACTTTTGTTATATTGATGTTATATAATTCTATCTATCTATCTATCTATCCATCTATCTATCTATCTATCTATCTATCTATCTATCTATCTCCTTTATGCATTTGCATTATTGGAGCAGTAACTGACCTAACGTCGCACTAACCAATCAGTTCTGCATACACTGTGGCAATGTTTGTGTTCATAGATGTGAACATGCCCAGACAAGCCCATCCTTCCTCCCCTGGACCCTTCTCAACACTCAACTTGTGGCAGGCCTTGTAGTAAGCGCCAGAAGTCCCTAGGCTTTAACCAGGACTTTTAACCTTCTGGCTCCCTTCACTCTCAGATGGGGGGAACGTCCTCCCATGAGCCTGCTCTTTGACAAGAATCTCCCAGAAAAACTCATGCCTGGAGTTGTACCTATAGTAGCACACCCTTTTGAGGTCCATCTGGCCTCTGGCCAGGAAGACAGAGACTAGGTTTAGCAACTTCTTCACCATTTAGAATGGAAAGCCTGTTTGACATGCTCTCCTTAGAGAAGGCGGGAGCTCCCTCTAACTGAAGAAGATGCTTTGGTTTATCATTGCCACTGGTTATAGATGCTGGGAGAATGAGGCTTAGGGCTGTATGTAAATAGTACCTCTCTACAGGGAGGCCAGTTGCTCAGATAATTGAAGTTACAAATCTTCAGGTATTGTGATTGGATATCTTGAAACTGATTTTGCATGCCAGAAGCCAATAGGAAGGAACCAATGACTGATGTCTTGTGAGGGGACACTGGGCCTCTAGGAGAGTTTCCCTTGGGCTGGAAAGATAGCTAAGCCGTTAAAGCTTAAGGCTCACAGCCAAACCTTCAAAACAGTTTTTCCAAGTACAGGTGTATGTAAGAACCCAAGGGGGAAAAAAAAAACTAAGTAGAGGCCAAGATGCCCCCAAATTCTTTTCATTGAAAAGAAAACTGAAGCCCAGAGACATCACCTTAGTTCGGCATGATGCCAAGGAGACAGGTGCATACTGTCTCTACAAAGAGCATTCACAAAGACAATGATGCACTTGCTCCACAAAATTGATAATCGTAGCTAGGAAGTTTTTTTTTAGAATGCTAATATATCCTTCCCCTCCCAACACCATCCAAAAAGCCATACATAAGATCACCTTTTTCAGAATGTTTTTGTTGTTTTTTTTATTAATTTATTTTTATTAATTATAATTTATTCACTTTGTATCCCAACTGTAGCCCCCTCTCTCATCCCCTTCCAATTCCATCCTCTCTCCCTCTTCTCCTTCCATGCCCTTTCCCAGTCCACTGATAGGGGAAGACCTCCTCCCCTTTCATCTGACCCTAGCCTGTCAGGTCTCATCAGGACTGGTTGCATTGTCTTCCTCTGTGGCCTGGTAAGGCTGCTCCCTCCTCATGGAGATGTTATCAAAGATCCAGACACTGAGTTCATATCAGAGACAGCCCCTGTTCCCCTTGCTAGGGAACCCACTTGGACACTGAGCTGCCATGGGGCTACATCTGTGCAGGGGTTCTAGATTATCTCCATGCATGGTTCTTGTTTGGAGTATCAGTCTCAGAAAAGACCCCTGTGCCCAGATTTTTTAGCTCTGTTGCTCTCCTTGTGGAGCTCCAGTCCCCTCCAGGTCTTTCATCTCCCCCTTCTTTCATAAGATTCCCTGCACTTTGCCCAAAGTTTGGCTATGAGTCTCAGCATCTGCTTCGATACCTTGCTGGGCAGAGTCTTTCAGAGGCCCTCTGTGGTACGCTCCTGTCCTGTCCTGTTCCCTATTTTCTCCCTCTTCAGATGTCCATCCAGTTTGCTTTTCTGAATGAGGATTGATCATCTTACCCAGGGTCCTTCTTAACATAGGTCTTCTCAAGCCTATGTTCTCAGCCTCACAGGCAAAGCTCCCAGAGGACATCAAAAGCCCCTTTAAACATCTTCATAGTCTAATAAATGATCAGAGGCAGCAAAATGCACAGGCTGCAAGTAGAGTTTGAGCATTGAATGCCCTATAACCACTACTTAGAAGTTATGTGACCTCAAGGAAATAATTTCTCTAATTTCCAGATCCTTCCCTATAAAATGAGTATAACGGTATTTATCTCATAAACATTATAATCAAGTAACCAAATCCTGTGTTGGGAGCTCAGGGCAAATGTGTTTATCAAAAAGTTCATAACTCAATAATATTCACAGTTGTGACTGTTTTACTTCCTGCTGCTTTCAGTTCAGCTGACTGATGGGCACTTGGATGTTAGTCATGGCCTGAACAGAACAGCCCAGCTCCCCGTGAAGAGACACAGGCAGCCCCAGATATCTCCACCCTCAAACACAAAGTGGTTTTCAGAGCAGAGTTTTCTTCTGTTTGTTTTTTTTTTAAAGGGTGTTCACTAGCCAATGTCAGGAGCTAGCAGATCAGATGTACAGTAAATCAAGGGAATAGACCAGAAAATGTGAAAAGGGCTAGTATACAATTTGCCTTGTGGACAATTTTCTATGGTTATAATTTTTTAGTAAACTTATGACCTCCCTTGAAACTTTGCAGTTTGAAGGTGATGGAAAGCAGGGATTTCTATAGCCAGATATGTTCATCCTTCAAAGACTCCTCAATAGACTAGACTACAACACTGTAATGTCCCAAATCATTAAAAGTTTTAAAAGACCCTTCCTAGCAAGGGGTAAAGCTGCCATACTGCCATGTGTATGAGTATGTGATGGCTAGATGAGAGAAAAAGAGAAATGGAGCAGCTTAGGCCTTATAAAGAGAAATGAAACTGGAGACTTAATGTGGAGAGGAGTAGCCTGTAGAGAGTAACCAGCACTGCCACCAGGGCCATGGTGGAGTCCCAGCCCATGGCTTTGTTTTGTTGTTGTTTGTTTATGTGTATGTATGTTTTATTTTGGGGGAGGCTGCCAGGGTGAAGAGCAGATATGAGGGGACAAGGAGATCAGCAAGACTTGGGTACATGATTTGAAACTCACAAAGAATCAATAAAAAGTTTTTTAAAAATTAAAAAAAAAAAAACAGAGCTGGAGGGATGGCTCAGCAGTTCAAATGCACGCTGTTCTTTCAGAGGATCGGAGTTCAGTTCCCAGCACCCATATTAGAGCCCTTGAAGTGCCGCATGGCCTCCTAAAACTCCAGGGGCTCTAACATCTTCTTCTGGCCCGTGGGCACCAAAGCACATGTGTATATACCCACAGATAGACACACATGCATAATTAAATATTAGCATGTTTTACTTTTAAAAAACACAAAGAAGACCACCAGAAACTTCATCTTCCTCGGGAGAGGAGAAGCAGAACTGTGTTAGCAAAAACAAGGCCCTTCTCCTGGCCTTACTTGGCAGCATCAGAACACACTTGACAGAAAATTTGAGAAAGGCTTAATATAGTAAGTTTGAAAAGTATGAATTTCCATAACAATCAGCGAATAAAGGAGCAATATTTTTAGTCCTTCACAGGAGTCTGGTTATTATTACCATTAATGCCAGTGTCTTGCTCCTATTCTCTTTGATTTAAAGTCATTTTCTCTGTAAAAGGTCTGCTTTGTCAGGCACTGTGCCACTGATGTTGATTTGGGGAGAAAGAGGACTGGGCAAATGGGGAAATACTACACTAGACTAAAACATCGAAGTGCCTAGAGACGAAAACACCTCTGGCTTTGGTCTGACCTCAGTGCGCCTCTCTAGTCTTCACTTTCTAGCCCAGTGTGTTCATTGCTGTGTTGTTCACTCTACTGATGATCACGCCTCTAGGTTGAACATGGCAATTGCCAAGGAAGGGCTCCAAAACTCTCAGCCCACCTCATCAGGACCAGGGGTGGCCTGGTCAAATGGCGGCTAAGTCAAAACTCATGTCTATAAAGTGACCCCATGTAGGGTCCTTTCTTCCAAACAGTGAGAGGAAAACCAAGACAGGGGGAGCTCTGTGAATTCCTCTAGAGGAATTCACAACTGGGCCCAATCCACTACTCCTACCCCAGTGGGGCATTTGGCAGCAGGTGGAGATATTTTTATCTGGGCAGGTTACTATTTCATCTACTCAGTAGAGGTCAGAGATGCTGTCCAGCAGCCCACAGGGCACAAGACTGTCCCCTGACCAAGGCTTATCCAGCCTTAAATGCCATTAGTGCTAAGGCTGAGAAGGCCAGGGACACATGGGACACAGAGAGCCTGCAGAATCAGGCCTCCGGCCGTCCACCCAGCCTTACTATGCTCTGCTCTCCTCTGCTCTAAACTCCAAGTGCACAGACCACTCTGTGGGCACATCTCTCAGTGCTTTCATGCCCCTCAGCCCACCAGGTTTTACCTTCCCACTTCAACCAGCTAAGCAAGGCTTTCTCTTCCCGAGATAAATACACAAGGTCTTAACTTTTCCCATCAAAATCAAGTTAGCACCCACCTCTGTCCTTTCTGGTCTTACTCTTACTTTCCTGAAATGGGATGAAAGTATCTTCTTGGCATCCCTGTCTACCCCAAGAGCTCTGCCTCTTGGTCTCGATTCCGTGAAATGATAGCACTAACTGGGGTTTGAGGGCCTGTGTTGGATCCCAGCGATTCCGTGAAATGATAGCACTAACTGGGGTTTGAGGGCCTGTGTTGGATCCCAGCCATGCAGAATCCCCCTGTGACCTTGGTAAAAGCTCTTAGCCCCTCTGTGACTTGGGGTTTTTAGCTCCAAGGAAGTTAAAAGTTTTTTCCCTAGAAAAAGAAAAAAGCATTCCTAGGAACCATTCTCATGAGGACATTGTAAGGATTATGAGAAACAGGATTAGACAAGGCTTAAAACCGCATCACACCTATAGTAAACACATTTCTTTTAAAGGTTTCTATATCATTATCTCTTCAACAATTAAAACTTATGGATACAACAGGATATTAATCATGTTAAGCAAAATAAACCAGACACAGAAAGAGAAATATTACATGTATTCTCTCACATACAGACGTGCGTGTGTGTATGTGTGTGTGTTGACAGTAGAGAAGGGACCATGATGGAAGAGGAAGATACCTTAAGGGAAGAGAGAGGGGAACAAAAGAGAAAGTAATGAAATACATATCATGTGACGGTAGAAGAAGCAATCTCCTGGGGGGTGGGGAAAGAAGGAGACAGGCAAGATAGGAAAGAGTGGTGAGGAAGGGGGATGAACAAGAACAAAGCCTCACGGCATATTGAGTGAAAATGCCATCATGAAGCCTACCGTACCATATGAGAACCTGCAAAATAAATTTTAGAAAGAATTAAAGCCTGCCAGGCACAAAGGCTCACACCTGTAATCCAGCACTTGAGGCTGAGACAGTGGGATTACTGCAAGTTTGGAGGCCCTAATTCAAAACAACAAAAACAAGCTCCAAGAAATGGCTCTGTAAGCAAAAGTAATTGCTACATAAGCATGTCAACCTGAGTTGGATTCCTGGAAACCGCGTAAAATAGCCAGATTCAGTGGTAGAATGGCTACTGTTGGTTGTCAACCTGACTACATGTGGAAATGGAAGACACAGCTCTTATCCCGTTCTTGAGGCAGGGAGACAACACGTCTTTGATCCACACCTTGAGCCTGGAAGGCACGCCTTTTATCTGGACCACACCTTCTGTCAGAGGCCTATATAAGGACAATGGAAGAAGAACGGGTGTGTTCATTCTTCACCTGCTTGCCTTCCCCTGCCAGAACATCCATCCCTTCACTGGCATTGGAGCCTACTTCTTTGGGATTTCAGCACACACAGAAGACCGGCTAACACACACAGCCTCGTGAGGCTGAACAACTTACTGGAGTACTGGACTTGCTACTCACAGTCAGCCATTGTTGAATTCATTGGACTGCAACCTGTAAGTGATTCCGGTAAATTTCCTTTACATATATTTATAGAGAGAGATTCATTCCGTAAAGTACTGTGACTCCTGAGAGCCCTGACTAATGCAGGTGCTGAACATCTGTAACCCAAACTCCTGCAGCAAGATGGTGGCTGCCCAGAACCTCACAGGCCAGCCAGCCTGAAGTACAACATGGCAGAAACAAGAGAGAGCCTACCTCAAAAACAAGGTAGAAAGAGAGCACCAACCCCTGCAGTTCTCCACTGACATCCATACAAGCACCATGGCACATGCATGCTTGAACTCGCATACACTCTCAGACATACATATACCCTACTAATTAATAAAATTAACTTTTAAATAACAAAAGAAAGGGGGGGAAGGTCTAAGGATGTAATTCGGTTATGTAGAATGCTTGAGACTCTGGATTTAATTCCTTTTTGTTTTTTTAAACAACAACGTCAACAACAGCAAAAATGAACCAGCAAGATGGCTTAGTAGGTAAAGGTGCTTTGCTGAATAAGCCTGATGACCCGAGCTCAGTCTCAGAAACCCACAGAAAGACTGAGGAGAAAACTCATCCCATGAGTTTGCTCTTTGGCCTCTGCAAGCACTCTCTGACACGTATGCAAGTACATACAAATAAATAAATTAGAGAGAGAGAAAGTGTGTGTGTGTGTGTGTGTGTGTGTGTGTGTGTGTGTGTGTGTATGTATGTATGTGTATGCGTTAAAGCTGACATTCTGAGACCTGTGGTCCTTAGGCATGAACCTACACTAACATTTCTCCCCTAGGGAGGAATCAGAGCTCAGATCATTTGCAGGAGGGGAGTCTTCATCAAACACTTCTTATCTACAGATAGAGAGATTAAGGGATTTGGGAAGAGTCACTGGGCAGGTCTTTTGTCCCTGATTTCTCCCTGTCCCTAGTCCTTGGCAGTGATAACTTGTTTGACTCCTAATCTACAGGGCAGAAAGGATTCCTTAACTATCTCCATTGGACTTACAGCAAGGCTCTGCCTCTGCTTTTTATGGAAGACACAGAAGTACAAAGCCCCAGCTTGTCACAGCAAAGTGCTCCAAAGATCCCAGTAAGGTTTCTCAGCAGAGATTTAATGGACTTGGGGAACAGCCTGGAAGAAAAGAAAACTCCAAGTCTGAAAAGTTGACCAAATGCGAATAATAGCCTAAATAAATTCAGAACACTCCAGGGCAGGCTCCTACAGCCTTCTGCCCCTAAATCATGGTTCTAAGAAAGGGCTGTGGAATGTCACCACAGGGCCACACTGGCCAGGCCACAACTCATTTCTCTGAACTTCCCATGCTCCATTTACCTTTGACAACCCCCTACCTCTCTCAACTATGCTTTCCCCCTCCAAGCCCTTGAGATTTTTTTAGAAGCTCACTATTTGCCAATATTTTGTATTGGCTCTACAAGTCCTGAGAACCACTGATCTCTGGAGAGGAATGATGTGGCCCAGACCATGAAATGACAGTTTCACCCAGCTCTCGGGGAAGTCCTGCTCTTTTTGGATACGGGTGAGGAGTAAGGTCTCATGTAGCCCAGGCTGGCCTCAAACTTTCCATGTACTGAGGGTGACCTGGAGGTACAAAACTCAAGCCCATCCCAACAGCACAAAAAGACCAGAGCAAGATTCCACACCTACTTTCCAAGTGCTGGGCTTGTAAGTGCTGGGATCTTGGGTGTTCTCACCCACACTCAGTTTGAGGGTAGTGGACATTGAACCCCGAGCTTCATGAAAGTTAGAGAAGTACAATCGAGGTGAAATTCCTCAGTGTCTGAGGGGTGACTGGGTTGGAAAAGACCTTAAAAGCTCTCTTCAGCAACATGAAGAGTGATTTGGGTTTTGGGTTCCAGCAACAACACAAAATGAGCTGGTGTGAATTTCCACACCCTCTACAAGCCCACACAAACATGAGCAGAAAAAATATTTTGACAGGCCATACTTGAGCTCATAAAATAAAGAAAAATCCCTACATGCAAGAAATTAAAAGACAGCACTTCTATTAAGGGTAGGGAGGGTACATCAACTGATGCGAGGATGGTTCGAAAAGATATCCCCCCCCCCGCCCCAGGGGAGCCAGACCTGTGACCACATGCATCCTAAGGTAACTATGAATGTGGCCCAACACAAAGCCATAAACTTGCTGAACACAGGCTGACATTTCCTTAAAATTCTATCCCTCAGCTCTCCAGGGTGACCTTTGTAGAAGACAATGTTGGAGAAGCCTGGCAGAGGCTGCAGCATCGATGCCCAATAACAGCCAACACTGATGAACAGATAGCATTGGGGGAACCTGAGATGGAGAACCCAAGAGTACCAGAGACTCTCAGATGACAATTATGTCCATTTAAGCCCTTCTCATGGACCCAGGGAATTCCTGGAATTGCTTCTCTCCAGGGTTGGAGATAACATAATCAAATCACTCAGAGAAAGAATTCTCAGTACAGTACCAAACACCAAAAGATGTTCTCCAAATTTACATGGCTTCCCTAGTATATGCACAAAGGTACTCCAGAAAAACCAAGCTATTAGGATTGATTTTAATAAATTAGCCTGGAGGTCCATGGAATCACTGACGTTACAGCTCCAGTCCAAAGATAGCTAGGAGACACAACCTATTTCTCTTCAGCCTTCCAGTGGATTGCATTATGCCTACTCATACTGTAGAGAGGAGTGTTCCACTCAAAGTTTCTCAATTTAATGTTAATCACACCTCTTAAAATACCTTTACAGCAACATCTGCAGAGGTATGTGACAAAAATCTGGGTAAATAATCTAGCAAAGTTAACATATAAAAATTAATCACATACCTGACATTTAAATTAGTTTAAAAAAAAAAAAGCTGACACAAAATTTGACCCTTGTGCTATCCCTTGGGCACAGGAAGAATAATGAAAAACTTCCTGCCATGAGTTCTTTTTATCCTGAGGGGGAAGCACAGCTAGATTAAAATTCACAGTAAAGAAGGCTACAAAGCAAATGAGTAGTATTACCTCGTCCCCTGTGACCAAATGCCAGACAAAGGCAACTGAAGGGAGAAAGGGCTTGCTTTGGCTCACAGTTCAAAGAACTACAGTCTGTCGTCACAGGGAAGGTGGAGGCAGCTTGGTGCAAGGCACAGACCAGAAGCATGAAGAGAGTGCACTGCTGCCTTCCCCTGCCCCCACCCCCTTTTCATTCAGTCTGGGGCGCCAGCCCGTGGGTGGGGCCTCCTCTTTAAGGGAGGTTTTCACTGTTCAGTTAAACCTTTGGAAACATTCTCACAGGCACGCCCAAAGTTATACCTCATTAATGCCCCAAGCATTTTGTAATCTGGTCAGGTTGATAATTGAAATTGGCCTTCCTGTACCCCAAGGACTTTTAAATGAAACAATTATTTAAGAAATTATGGCCTATGTTTTAAAAATGTCAAGTAAGAAAAAATATTTAAAAACATGAAGACATATAGAATGGTGTTTTTTAAAGGTGAATTTAAAAAAAAAAGCAAACCTCTAGAGCTTTAGAAATAAAAGATATAGTCAAATGATATTAAGCAGAAGATGGAACAATATAATTTGGTGACAAAGAAAATGTTTAACATTCATGAAGCCCTGAGTTCAAACCCTAACACCACCAAAACAAAAAATCCAGTGCAGTACACATAACTGAAAAGAGGTTTAATAAGCTGAAATGAGCCTTTAAAATTATCCAAAATGTAATAGAGAACAATTAAGAGGAAAAATTATACTCTCTGGATGCTAAAGGGGGAAGCTAAAAAAAAAAAAAGGAAGGAGAAGTATTCAGAGACTGCCTGAGAGCAGTTTACTACAGTGACATGGTTGTGACTGTCAATTTGATACCACATTGGAGGGTAACCTCTGGGCTTGCCTTTGAGGGTGTTTCCTGAAAGCCTTTCCTGAAGAGGGAAGACAGCCTGAGTGTGGACACTGCCCGTGGGGTGACGTGAGATAAAAAGAGAAAGTGAGCTGAGTACCAGCATCCATCTTTCTCTTCTTCCAGCTAAGGCAGGCAAAGATCTTCACACTGGAGAAACATGGGATCTGGAGCAAGTATGAAACTACATGCAGGCTCATTTTAGAAAATGCAAAACACAAGCCACAGAAAAATCATAACAGCACCAGCGAATAGGAGAAATCATCAGGACAAAAAAAAGAGTAGATAGTAGACTTGCCACTAGCAAATCCCAGCCAGTAAAATCTTTCTGCTAAAGAACATCAACCATCAGCGCAGAACAGTCGACCAAGCTCAGTCAGGAGCCTTTTAGAACATCCCATCATCAGAAGCGAGCAAGAGACTCTGTTACTTAAAGAAGGAAACTGAGCTGAGATGAACAGGGTGGGAGAGTCACTGATAAGGGAAGAAATGAAGCATGTAGTCAACCCTAACAAAAACTGCTTGGTAGCAATACTTATAACGTTTGGTGTGACACTTAAAGACAAAGAGGACATCAAATGCTAACTACTAATAGCGTGAAACTGGGACAGAGTCGGAAGAGTGAAAGCATCCTTAGCATGTGCAGAGTTTGATCACTGGAAAATTATTCCAGTAATACACATGGCTTAATAAATACCTATACTGGCTCTTGTGTTAATACAAGAGCCTTCTCCGTGCTCGTGACAGAATCTGGAGTTTTCCACCAGTCGGCGATGAGCTGGCACAGACCGTATCAATGTGCCACGACTCCACCCAGTGAAACCGAAAGAAGCTAGCTAATGGGCCTCTGGGAGGAATGGTTTGTCTTTACTCATTCCACTCCTCCTCTTCCTAACCAGGAATAAGGACAAGATGCCTGAGGGAGCAGTGAGCATCTTGTATCCAAGAAGATGGAGGAAAGGCTACTCAATACTGAGGATGAAAGAAAATTATAATAAAAAGGGTCCTGGGTACCTGGTGATGTCCATAAAGACTTGTGCTAACTCTGGCCTTCTAACTTCAAACCAACTCCTAGCTGTTTCATTCATTGCTTTCCACTGTGTGCAACTAAATGCAATTCTAAATTGCAGTGTGAAATAATAAAAATAAATATTTGAGCTTTGTCCCTGGTTCCTGGCACACAGTGAGTGGAATGTAACGTGTGACAGTGAGATTGCCGGTGTCAGGATGAGGGCTGGCCGCCTTAAAGAATAAGACGTGCTCAGAGGGCTGGGATGCTCAGTGCCACTCCCTAACCTGCACTCATCTCCCAGGTGCTCTCATTGCTAACCTCAGAAGACAGAGAGGAGCTAAGAATTCATTTCAGCTACCAATAGCCAAAATTTAATCAACCCAACTTACAAAATGAAAGTCATTAAAAACAAAAGAAACAAACAAACAAAAAACTGGAAGCTTAAACAAAGGGGTCCATAGAATTTCACAATGGGCAAATCCATCCTTATGCTAGGCCATTATAAACCCAGGAGACTGGACAAGGAGGCCAGGGCCGAGGAGCCCAAAGGATGGAAGCCAGCTCTACAAAGAGCCTCCCTGCCACAGAAATTGTACTTGGCAACAGTCATTGCCTGGGCCCTGGGCCTGGAAGGAGGTGGTGACAGGGCAGCCTGTGTCTGTGCTGCTAATGGGGGTGGAGAGGCCACTGGGTCAGCTCCACAAACCAGGCTCCTCCCACACACGTGCTTCTGGAAAGCAGAATGAGAACAGGCCCTGAGCACCAAGAACCCTCAGGTGGAGGAGGGGCAGTGTCCTACACTGAGGACCCTTCAGGCCCAAGAGAGAAGACGAGGCTCAACCTTTTTGAAGTCTCCAGAGTAAATGCCGTAGAAGTCGCTGTCATCAGAAATGAGGAGGCGTGGCTCCTGCCCCATCACATTTGCCCTCTCACCTACACAAACTAAGCAGTGATGACAACAGCAGCCCAAGAACATGCTCTCGCTGTAACGGACACAGACATAGCGCTGCTGCCAACAGGGTCTCCGGGAACATTGCCACAGCCTGGCTCTGAGGCCTGATCTCTCAGTCTTTCCCCATCATAACGGCTGCCCATTGGAATGAATCTGAGCCATGAGCTTACAACCCACGTATGCTGACCCCTTAGTCGCCTCCCACCTTCCCTCCAAACGTGTTTCTGCTCCTTTTCCCACTCTGAGTGACCTTCCCCCACCTGCTATTTTCCAAGCTGGGGACATTATGCCAATGGCCCGCTGGTGATCTTGTTTTACATGATACATTTCCAAAAATAAAAATAAAAAAGTCCTTCCCAGGAAAATGCCATTTTCAAACTTCAGCCCCAGACACCGTGGCAACAAAAGGAAAACAAAGGACTTGGCAGAAAGGTTTTTCTGAATCAGGACTTTCACTCTAAAATACCTTTTCCAAACTGTGTGTGGTAGGACAGATGCCAGGGTCATTTCTGGAACATGCAAGCAATCCCAGACACTAACTGCTGCTGTCTACACAGTTGCCTCTCCTTGACTGGAACACTCCAGGGTGCTCCCCCAGGCTCAATCCAGGAGGCCCTCCAAGGCTCCCCAAAGGAAGAAGCAATCACCAAAGAGTCAGGAAGTAGTTCCTACCACCCTTCGGAAAGGACTCCCTTGCCGCCGCCACAAAAGTGAAGCCCCACAGGTCATACTGTGTTTAGTGGAGAGCTGGTCCTTTCAGTATTCAAGTGAGAGGAGACAAGATCTCCTCTGGAACATGCAATGAGGTCTTAGGTGTTCTGATGTAGGCTCTAAGCAGTATGGCATGTTTCCTTTAAGAAGAAAAGTGGACATAAGCATGCATGCACACAGAAAGACACAGAGAAAATGGCTTTCTGAAGACCCAGAAGAGGGGCCTCAGAAAACACCAACTCTACCAGTACTTTGCCTGAGACTTCCAGCTCAAGAACAAAGAAAGTTCTGTAGTTTGAGCTGCCCAGACTGTGGTATTTTGTTATGGCAACCCTAGAAAGCTAATACAACACCCATAATCAATATGGTTATTATCACCGTCTCACGGGGGACAAACCAGTCTCAACAGGCTATGGAACTTGCCAGCAGAAGGAAGATTTGAGACACAGCAATATGATTTCAGAGCATGAGCAGGTAGAGCTGCGTCCAACACTTGTTGGTGCTCCGTTATGCGTGTGCTCATTCCACTTCGCTGCGTATAACAAAACGCCCCACAACCTCACAGCTTGAAGCAACAGCATTTATATCGCTTATGGCAGCAACTGGGCAAAGCTGGAGGGGAACGGCTTGACCCTGCACCACCTGTCAGCTAGAAAAAACAGCTTGAAGGTTGAACCAAATCACCTGAGGTCTCATTCAGCCATCTGAAAACTGACACTGGCTGTCAGCAAGGAGCTTAGCCACGGCTGAGATCCAAAGGGCCACGTGGTCTCTCCACATTCACCAAAACCTAATCCCAGCATGGTGGCTGGTTCTCCTGAGGGAGCAACTGGAGCAGACACACACACCCCCCCGCCCCCAGCAGCCTCTGAAGACGCTGAGCATCACTTTCTCCACTGTGTCTTCAGGAGAAGTGAGTCACTGCCTTTGTTCCGTGTTTGAGGGTAGACCACTCAATGCTACCTTCTAGTGGGAAGAATGCCTAAAGAGCTTCAAAGCCACCACAGTGCCTAGGTCACCAACATAGTTGTATATATTTACTAGTAGTGAGATGGCATTGAAAGGGCACCCCACAGGAAGTCAAACCTCTGCACACAGGCTGATATTCCAAAATTCATAGATGAAGAGAAGAGTGTCCACTTCTCCACCATGGTCTATGTAGGGTGGAGGTCACTTAACCCAGACAATGCTGCTCTCAGTCAGGGGTGGCGTCAGCAGACTTCTCATCAGACACTGTTTGGCTTCCCGTGATGTGCCCTTCCTGCAGCCTTGTCCCATATCAGAGCTACCAGCTTAGAAAAGCATCAAGCACCTCCCTCAGCGTCCAGCACCCCTCCCCTTTATGCTTCTTCTGTAACTCACTTAACCCTTAGGAAGGAAGTAATGCTATTATGTCCATTTTGCAGATGGACCGAAGCTCCCAGGAGGTCCCTAGCTCCCCTACAGCCCATACACTCCACTCCACCTCAGCGTTAGTAAGCGGTAGAGCTAGAACCACATGTGCTCTGCACTAGCCAGCTTTGTTTTATCTGCCCAGCCCATCTTGGGATGTTCGATGACACTGGCCTAGTTAGAACACGACTGAGCAAGAGTACACCACAAGCGGGGGTAGGAGGGTAGGCCCTGCAGTCAGACCAAGCTACATCTAAATCCCAGTTCTACTATACATTGTTATATGTAAAAAAAATAAAATAAAAAAAAAAATACTGAGGAGTACATTGCTCCTGAGTACTGAGAGGATTCTTGGTGAGTTGATACACGAACCAGACTTGGCATGGTGCCTAGCACACAGTAAATGCTTACTAAATATTAGTTATCTTTGTTGTTGTTATTATCAATAATATTTGTGAAAGATTCACTAGAGAGTCTAGCATATGGTAGGCATTCAAAAAATGATAGCTGTTAATCTCATTGCTTAAGTCCTGGAAAAGCTACAGGAATTCAGAGAAGGGCCAGATAACAAGGTAGTGAAGACAGAAAACAGGCTGCCCAAGCAACTGTGCAGATCTGCAGCTCTCAGGCTAATCCTAGAGCTTGGGTATGACTGGCCTTGATTAAGTGGAAATGCTTCCCAACAGAGCTCTCATCCTCATCTGCCTCAATGAGGAGATGACAAGGGCTTCCGGAACCTAGAGGCCTCTGGGGAAAGGAATTTCAAGGAAGAAAATCAGAAACACCCTCTCGGTGTTCCCGCCCGGCATCTCCCGCTGCAGCAACACAAGCACTCAAGTCAACAGAGTGTGATCCGCTCATGTCACTGTCCTTTGGGTCAACGGCAAACTTTGAGAATATAAATGTGTGGAAGGGGAGTCAAAAGGCTGAAAGCAGTCCAGGCTTGCCAGTCTCAAACCTAGCCCAGGTCAAGCTGCCAGTGGTGCAGTGAGCAGATGAGACGGGGGTGGACCAGTGATAGAGTGCCGGTTTAGCATGAGCAAAGATGTGGGTTTCATCCCCAGGGTGGCAAAAACAAATAATAAATAATAACAGTGCTGAGACATGGCTCTGTGGGTAAAGTACTTATTGCATAAACACGCAGACTTGCAATTGACCACCAGCACCATCCAAAAAGCCAGGAATGGCAGCACGTACTTAAAATCCCAGTGCTAGGAGGTGGAGACAGTAGAATTCCGGGAACGCACTGGACAGCCAGTCTAGCCAATTGACAACTTCCAGGTACCATCAGAGACCTGTCTCAGAAAACGAGGTGGAGGGCTGGAAAGATGACTTGCTGGCTAAGAGCGCTTGCTGTTCTTGCAGAGCACCATCCTTCAGTTCCCAGAGCCCACACGGTGGCTCAGAGCCATCCAGCATGCATGTCGTGTCCACACATGCATGCAGGCAAAACATTCTCACACGTAAAAAATGAAAATAAATATTTTTAAGAGATGGAGAGTGATAGAGGGAAAAAAAACTCAATGTACGTACACACATATAGCACACGCACAGAGACCAACAGCAGATGGGTAACTACAACTACCAGATTTTTAAGACTTCTACCCTGACCCTCTCTCCCAACACAGAGGGTCACCTTGGGAGGAGCGCACACACACAGAGACACACACACACAGGGGCATTTTGGGCACACATGTACAGATACAGAGATTCATCAATGCGCACAGCTCCTGGGTAAGCTGACCAAGATGCACAAGGTATAATGCGCTGAGCCCACCTGGAACATCCATCTTTTACTTGCCTGCTAAGCCTTCCCAGTTCTCCTGGCTCACTGGCTCCAGCTGGACAGCCCACTCACATGGCAACCCTTGTCCACTTGAAAGCCAGCCTTTGCCTTTCATTAGGAGCATTTGGTTTCCTTCCCCGATTACGCCTCCTGCATTCCATAGGAGGCCTATTGGCACAATTATCTTTGCATTTATCTTCCTACTATTTACTGACCTCAGGATGGACTGGAGCCAAGAACTAGACTTTGGAGAACCAAGACAATTGCCTGAGCCCTCACTACACATTCTCTGTTGACTCTCTCTCTCTCTGCATACCTGTTCTTTTCTCTGCACAAAAGTTTTCTTTGATCACTTATCAATAAGGTAGAATAGGACTTGCACCATTGCCTGTCTGAGGAGTATTTCCCTGTCCCACTTCCGACATCGCAGGGAGAGACACTGGTCAACCATGACTGAGATCGTGAAGCAGAGATCCACTTCCCACACCTCAAAATGGAGAACTGTATGAGTGAGCTGACACACATCCAGAACAACGTGCACAGCAGAGATGCCAACCGGAGGTCTACAGGCCTACTCTCACCAGGACACTGTTGATTTGTTTGGTCCAGGATGCTGTTGATCTTTTAAACAAATATATGAAAATGTATATGCATATATATCTTAATTACTCAAAAAAATTATAAGTGGACTAGTTCTTATACGAACCTGCACAATATCTTTCCTTAAAAAAAAAAAAATTCAAAGCTCTTGACTAGAAGTAGCTTCAGAACTTTCCGCTATGTTCTATCCATGAAAATGCACCACGCTTCACACTTCAAGCACACACTGTTTTTAATGTGTGTATCACAGCTCTGGTAGGCTTCAAAAATGGAGAATCTGTGGAGTAGCATCCTATTTAGTGAGCTCACTGTTGCTAAGCAGTTTCCATGTTGTCACACAACCCATAGTTTCGTGCTGGCTTCCCACCCTGAGCCTGAAAGTCAAGTCACTGACCACTACCTTAGACCATGCTAGAGTCAAGAAGAAAGTAATTGTTAACATTTATACATATATAACCATGTGTGTGCCTTTTAAAATTGAAAGAATGAAAAGCAGATATATATACATATATACACATAAATAGATATGTATGCATATATATATATATATATATTTGTCCAGCCCACTTAGATATAAGTAATACAACCCAAAGAGAAGAAACTGTAGCACACACACACACACACACACACACACACGTGGCTTGCATGTTTGAGGGGAAATAGAATACAGCCTTTTTATCATGCTTTCAAAACATTCTTCCAAGTTTGACATTTTGACATGCAAGTAAAATATAGCGGTATCAAAAGAATACAATCAAAGAAGCCTTCCCGGGATATGTAAATGTCATGATCTAAAACAAAGGTCTGGATTTCAGAGTTTTCTCTTTCAGGTTTATTGCAAACATTGCCACTGTGGAGTGAAGTGGGGCGGAGATGGAGGGAGGGCTGCAGGGCTCTTAGACCAGCGAGTCTCTAATAGAGTATCTATCCTGAGGACAGGAATCCACGGCTTGAACAAAACGAGTATCTGTGAAGGGAAGACTAAACAGAAACGCTGTTGCTCAGCATGGTAATAACATGGCTGAAAAGCTGCAGGAAAGTGTGTGAAAAAGTTGAATCATTTGTGGCATTTCCTAGGGAAGCCTGTGGGAGCCCAGTTTGAATAATGCCACCCAGTCTGCTGTATTTATTTACGGTTCCAAAGAGACTTGGATATGATTGGAGCACTTCGAGGCATGGTGTCCATCATGGGCACAATTTCAGGAAATGACTCAGCCTTGTGTATTGGCAAGTCTTGAAACATTTAATGCAGACAGATCAACACCAGTAAGCCCAGCTATGAACGAGGGTGACAAAATGTGGGTCATTGTGGATGCTAAATAATTCACCAAGAAGTTTGAAAACGATGTACTAAAAATGTAGACCAGAGCATGAACCTCTGGGGGCACTCCCATGGCTGAGATGATTAGGGAGTCCATGCTGCCTGATGAGCTAGATACAAAGCAATCTTAACACTCAGCTGACTGGGTAAATGGAGGCGCATTAATGATGTTGGCATCTCTTGATTATGGGATGGAGGAACAATTAAGAACTTACTAAGTGTTCATATCAGCCAACAAACATACTCACCCTAACTCACCAGCAAAAATGAATCAACGTGTTAACAGCCTTTTCAGTAAAATGAAACTCTTTTGGACATTCTCTATCAGACTCTTCACACATAAACACATGGGCTATTTAGTTTGTTAACTCTTCATGAAATTATGTCTCAAGAAACTCTGTTGATAAAAAGTAACCTGGTCCATTTCCCTAGGCCGAAATCAATTTTCAGAAGTGAAAGAGATTTAAACTGCTCTGTCCAAACTTCTGTTGTGAAAAAGGGATGTCCTCAAAAGATTCTAATTTTACGAAGATCGCCTTTCTCAATTAATATTATGGCATACATGGAGCTCTAAAAACTCAACTTTCTCAATTAACCTGTGTCAAAAAGAGAATTTTTTTGAGCCAAAGGTTCAGTCCTAAAAACTACATTTTGCAACCTTAGAATCCCAGAATTCTACAAATATCCCAGGACTGGTTACGCTACATGTAAAAACTATCGCACAAAGATTCTATCCATGTTCAGTCATGAACAGCTGTTCTCCATTACAAAACTAAATAAAGCTATTGCTCTTAGTGAAAAGAGTCAAGGTTGAATTCTGTAGAGCACATCACAGTATGAAATGCAAGACTCCACACTGACATGTTGGGGCAAAAGAAAGGTGTCAACTTTCTGCTTCCAAAGTCAAGCAGTAATGAGGTCTGAAAGAAAAAAATCAATAATTACGTATTTCTATTTTTTCAGATGTCACGTTTTTCAATTTCAAACTTAACATGCAATCTCCAATATCATACATGTTTGTATAATATGTTCTTACTCTATGGTCAAGTAAAAATGAAAGGACTTTTGATTATATTTCTGGCAGTTGGCTTTTCCTCAGCCTGGTCGAGTTCATTCATTTTCAGTGCCTTTTTGAAATTTGTAACGACTCTGCACTTGCAGCCTCTTGTGCGCTATGAATACACTGCATGTCGTTTTCTTCTGTTTGATTTTTCTGTTAAGACTCTGGGATTATAGTAGTGCTCTCCCAAGCCTGGTTTATGCGGTGCTGGGGGATTGAATCCAGGGTTTCTTGCACACAAGGCAAACCATCTACTAACTGAGCTACGTTCCCAGCCCCTGTACATTTTTTTTTAAATAAAAGAAGAAAGGAAATTCACTGGAAACAAAACATTCTCCCTTAATGATGAAAACATAAAATTCAGAATAGAAAAAGACTGTGTATCATTTGAGAGTACTCACAAAAAAAAAAAAGAAAGAAAGAAAAGAAAAAAATTTATAGGGTGTGTAGATGCAGTTTCCAGCTTCCAGTAGTTCAACTTAGATTTTGTTCTGCTCTACAATAGTATAAAAAGCAAGATGGTCTTGGTAGAAACTGTATTTAAAATGTCTGATTTTGAACTTCTGGACTGGAAATACATGGCGTGGTCCTCTTACACAATTCTGCACCAGGGCTCCCAATCAACTGTGCAATCACAAGGAAGAACAACTCATATTCTGTGTTTCCAAGCAAGGAGGTCTAACTGGTTAGTGCACTTGAGTGGATTCATCAGAATGTAGGCCCATTTTGAGTAGGAGGGTATCAGTAGCTGTGACAGGCTTTGAATTAAAGTGGAATCCTACCATACACCGTCTTACAGATTTCTCCTAAAACTGTTCTACAACAGTTAGTGTTGATGATAAGCCAGTATGATGGCACATGGCTGAAATCCTAGCAGTTGGGAAGATTGCAAGGAAGTCAGTGAGTTCAAGGCCAGGGTAATCTACATAGTAATTTCCAAACCAACTTATATTACACAACTGAATCATGAGGAAGAATGGAAGGAGGGAGGTAGGGAATGAGGGAGAGAAAGAAGGGGAGAAGGAGGGTTGGAGACAGAAAACAACGAGACAAACAGTAATGGTTATCTGTTATTGTATATAACTATCTTAGCTTGTTTACTATTGTTGCGTGTTTAAGTACTTTTTCTAGTTTGGGACTATTGGCTGTGATGATAGCTCTTCTCCTTCTGACCATAGCCTTGTCATCACCTGGCATAATGCCAAGCCTGGTATGTGAGTTTCTTCTTAGAGCTTCCAGTAAGTACTGGAAGCAAGGCTTTGCTTACGTCCCTGTATGATATGTTCTTGAGCCCAGCAACTCTGGCACTTGCATTTTCTGGACCCTCACTTATTATTATTGCTCAGAGGGCAAGCATTCACTCTGTGAGGTGAGAGGTCTCTAGGTGAAAGGTTTCTGGCTGATTCGTTCACCTATGTAGGCCCCATGAAATACAGACAGCACCGTCCTGTTACAGAAAAAGAGAAAATATCTAAGCTGTTCAACACAGGTTAGAGAGAGCACTTCCAAGGTTCATTCAGACTGACAGCCAGGCAAGCCAGCCATCTCCCACACTGCTGCGACTTCCCCCTGGTCGTCCCACCCCAACCCCAGGCTCTTGTGCTTACAAATGTCCACTTTTTGAGTTCATCTGGTGCCAGAAAAGATGGAGGGAGGCAGTTTCCTTTGTTTAATGAGGAAGTTGTCATTCACAACCTTGGGTCTCCCCAGTTTGACAGAGAGGTGGACCCCAGCATCAGGGAGCCTCAGGGTTGATGAAAGAAACCCAGTTTGCTCCTCTGATCAAAGGCTCTTACAGAATCTGCTGATGGCATCAAGTGGGCAGGTCAGCATGTGAAAATAAGCAAGAGCTAGGAGACATAGAGAAGTCCGGCAGCCACATGCAAAGGCCAGGGCTGCATGGGGACAAGATAGGAAAGTGCACCTTGTTGCAGATAGACCAAGGAAATCACAAGCTTTTCAGAACAAAACTCTGTAAATAGCTCATAAGTGGGGGTAGGCAAGATTGCACAGCAACAGACAAACACTGATGTTCAGTTTCTTGCCCTTAAACCTGCAGAGCATGTAATGTTTGGTTGTGAGCCTTTGTCTTTAATGGATAGAGCCATCTCTCCAGCCCATAAAATGTGACTTTTAAAAGGCATGAACGCCTTCAAAGGAACAAGAGGAGTCAGTTCATCAGCAGAAGAATGTCAGGCCATTTCCAGAAAACTTAAAGCCAACAGAAGGGAATCTGATGACGAGGCAGAACAGGATCCTGGCCTGGGACTTCCCGGAAGAGCTGCAGCCACCACCCTGGCTAGACCCTGAAAAGGGGCTGCCTCACAGAGCAGGCAGAGTGATGAAAATGAGAAGGGGGACTGATTCAGGTCTGTGCGCAGAATAGTAAATAGCACTAAACCCGTGGCCAGAACAGGAAAGAGTGGGCAGAGGGCAGAGCAGACCGAGAGGGAGGAGATGAAGTCTTCTCCGGAAAAATGTCACCACCCAGGATAAAAGAAAAAAGGAAAAAAAAAAAAAAAAAAACAACCCTCAATATCCTTGCAGTTTTGGCGGCCACAGCAAGGTGGCCAGAGCATCCCAGGGGTCACCAGTAAGCACATAGCGCTACTGACCTTCAGGTCTCTCAGTCTCACCCATGAACAGACAGCCCTGGCTCCCCAGACACTGAGGAAAGCCCTGCAACATGAAAGAGAGCGAGGGAGGACTAGATCCTCATCCATCATAGCCCGAAGGCAGAAGACAGCGTCTGAAGTTGATAAATCAAAGGAGACCGGTATAAGCACACCATTTAGATATGCTTTAGAACTAAAACGGGAACAGATAAAACAAGACCCTCAGTAGCAGAGAGGGAGGCAGGGGAGACGGGCGGGAAGGACAGGCAACTGTTGCTTTTCATTACAAGTCCTCTGGTGCTATTTGATTTGACTTTTTTTTTTAACTTTTAAAATATTTTTAAGGCAAGGTCACATTGTAAATGCTATTGCCAAAATAAGAAAAAGAAAAGAAAGGAGTCATGGTCGTAATTTATCACTGCGCAATCTTAACTTTCTGTTCCTGGAGTTTGTTTCTTTGGAGCAAACCAGCACAGATGGAGATTCTCAGGCAGTTCATTCAGGAATACCCACGCTGGTTTGTAAGTGCCTGTTCTAGAGAATGGTTTTCGGGAAGGAGACAGATTAAATTATGCCTGAACAAGAGAGATGTTTCCTGTTTGTTTGTTTGCTTGCTTGCTTGTTTGCTTGTTTGTTTGACAATGCAATCAAAAACAAAGAAGAAATAAAGATGGGAAAGATCACATAGGAATCTTCCTTGAGTGCCCTCTGCCATGGCGGGTCATGTTCTTCTACTTGATTGGACTGAGACACTCTGGAGACTAGCGAAGCCAGCTCTGGGTGTGTCTGGGAAGGTCCTTCCAGCAGAGGTTAGTTAATGGCAGATAAGCTGCCCTGAGTGCGCAATGCTACCCAATAGGGCAGGGGCCTGGGTGGAAAAAGAATAAAAGGGGAGAGAGCCAGCTAGTTCTTTCTCCCCGCACCCCGCTTTCTGCCCGCCATGGGGTGAACTGCTTTGCTCTTCCAGGCCCCATGACTCCTGCTGTGATAAACTGAAGCGTCTGAAACCATGAGCTAAAATAAATCTCTCCTCCTTAAACAGTTTCCCTTGGGCATTTGGTCACAGCAATGAAAACAGTTACCGCTCACACTGTTTCCCAAGTGATGTTCTGGACGCTAGAGAGGTGACAGCAGACAAGACTTTGAGGTCCTGCCCTGGAACTAACACTATGCTACTGGAAGATGGTGGAGAATGAGGATGATTTAATGATAGAAAACTGATAAGTGCCTGACTGTGGATGATCAGGGTTTGTCTGCCTTTTGAGGGATAACAATGACATTTAAGCCAAAATTGGAATGAGAGAGAAGTACCAATCTTATAAAGATGTGAGTGGTAGGAGTGAACTTCCAATACACAAGTTTCAAATGGGAGGTGAAAGGCTTTACTGTGGCTGCGTTCAGGGCATAGGTGAGTTGGAAGAGTCCTTGACTAGCATGCACAAAGCCCTAGATTAGGTCCCCAGTACCACCTAAAAAACCCAGATGCACTCTCCATACTTAGGAGACAGAAGATCTGATGTTTAAGATCACCCTCAGCTACATAGTGAGTTCAAGGCCAGCCTACCTCAAAATCAGAACAGACAGAAAACCAATAGGACTGGCTTTAGAAGGTAAAAGAAGGTAAGAAGAAACAATGAAATAAAATAGGAGACACAGAGCCCAGACCATGGAGAGTTTGTAAGCCCTCACAAGGAATTCAGATTTCATTATAAGCTTAACACGATCTTTGGAACGGTTTAAGGTTGGAATGGAATGGTGATCTCATGTGAATTTAGTTATCGGGTAAATAGTTAAGAACAACTAGGTAGGCTTGCAAAGATGGCCTCCTCCTATTCCGCACTTATATGTTCCTGTCTGCTATGACCCTGGGCTGGCCACGTGACTTGCTTTGATTGATGGGATAACAAGCATTGGAATCACTTGGGATTCGCTCTACTCTTAAGAAACTTGCAACTACCACTCTGTGAATAAGCCCAGGCCAGCAGGCTAGATAATGAGAAGCACACAGACATGTTTTATTTGCTGACACAGAACCAACCAGCAGACCTGAGTGGGGGCTGTCTTAGACAATTCACTCTCGTTCCAATCTGCCTACCTCGCCCACAGACTAGTAAGAAATGATGTTCTGTTATTTTAACCCAATACATTTTAAAACAATTTTTATTTTTATCTTTGCTTAGTTACGATGTTTATATGTGCACATATTTTCATACCGTGGTGCAGATATAGAAGTCAGAGGACAATGGGGGAGTCCGTTCTCTCCTTCCACCATAGAGGGCCTGAAAATCGAATCCAGGTCTTGAGGCTTGGCAGCGAACACTGAGCCATCTCACTAGAACTAAGACAATATATTTTCAGATGTTGTGTTACACAGCAGAAGCTAACTGATACAAAAACACAGAAAAGCCAGTTTGCTTCAGATATTTCTTAAGGACACCTGGCTGCTTCTTGCCAACAGTAAATGTTCCCTTTTCTCGTTAAACATCTCACACATCCGATTCTTCTTTTTGACTATTCACTTACCATAAAAGGAGAAAAACTGAGGAACCCAGTCAAGACTAGAGCTGTTCCCATCAAAAGGAGACACATGAACTCAAATTAACATACGAGGACAGTGGCAGAGTGCAAATCCTGGACCGGTGACACTGCGGAGGCAACCATGAGCAGCAGCTTGGCCCTGAACTCTGTCCTATCCAAGAGCTCTTCACTCAGCTCAGGATCCATCTCCCGGCGGAGTCAGAAAGAGTTTATAACTTCCTTCCTCAAAACGCTCCAAAATAAACAGAATAAACACCAGTTGGTCTCAGCTGGTTGCACGTTGTCCTGCCTGGAGGAGGGGGATGCCAGAGACAGCTTCTGGAGGCAGCTCGCAGTCCTGCTCTTCTAGGAAATAGACAATTACGAAAAACATGGATTTTATTATCGTGACATCGCTAAGGTCTTTGCATAAAGCCTATATTTAAAAATATAAACATGTAAGTGAAAAAAATGTCAGGGGAATAAATATTTGTCTTAAAAGAGACCATCTGTTTCAAATTTTTATTTTAAAAAAAAACCAACATGTGTTTTATTTTAAATTTGTATGTGTGCTGTTATCCTTGGGTTAAGTATTAGGTAAATAGACAGAAGCATTGAGAATCCATTTTCCAGCAAATTTTGGTTAGAAATCCTTGCACACGTGACACAGGAGATAATTTGGGGGCTAATTGGAGCTTTGTGGGAGGCCATGTCCTTGCATACCTCCCCCACCCCCTGCAGCCTCCGCCTGATCGGTGTTTCCTCAGCACTCCTGTTTGTTTTGGATGAGATGGCTTTTACACCTCTGAGGACTCAGCCAACACAACACATGGCAAACTGCTTCCAGCCCAGCCCAGATGTGCACCCAGATGTGAGGAGGCCAGTATGGCAGGACCACAGGACTCGAGGTGTTAGGGGCCTCAGCTGTAGCCTCAAAGGGCAGTGAATTTGGATATGAACATAAACCCTGTTTGTGGAGAAGGGTCAAGAAGAGCTTCACAAAGGAGACGGCCATGAGCTGGTTTCTGCATGGCAGCAGGAATGTCCAAGCAAGGCCACTCCAGAAGGAGGTAAGAAGGGAGCTGGGAGACCTGGAGGAAAGTCGTCAAGTTCCGTGATAGTGGACAACAGTACATGGTGGGTGGGGCTGGAGAAGGGGGTGGGAACAGTGAACAACTTCCATTGCTCTGTTCTTCCTTCCTAATAGGAATTCTGGTCTGTGTCACCGTCTCCCTGTGCCTCTTCGTCTCTGTGTCTCCCTGCCTGTCTCTTTCTATCTCTGCCTGTCTTTCTCTGTCTCTGTCTCTCTGTTCATTGCAGGATATTTGTGCATCTAGACCAACCACAGTCAAACCTTTTGATATTGTAACACCGTGTTCATCATCACCTACAAACTCCACCCTAGCAATTAAGCTACCAAAAAAAAATCACAAAAATAATCTCAGAATATTTTAAGTATTTTAAGTGAGTTTACAATTTTGTTTTGAACACCCCAGCCATGAGTCCAGGAGGGTCACATGTTAAGGATACACAGGATCTTTGGGGGGGGGGGGGGAAATGTTAATATCATCTCTGAGAGAGAACTTTCTGAGACCATGGATGGGAGGGCCATACTGAGGCTTCTTGCCTATGTTTGTGAATGGAGGCCTTCCCAGGAAAAGCAGAGAGGAGAGAAAACAGGAAAAGGAGTGGGGATTGACATGATTTGAGCTCCTCAGCCCAGCTCCACTCAACTAGGATATTTCCATTTTTCCTAAGACCAGTCAGAGCTGGCGCTCTGCCTCTTGCAACTGAGAAATGTTTGGTTAACATCACTAAAGTCTCACATTTAAATTATACTTGCAGCAAGAAGCAGACAGCTCTACCTGATGTAGGCAGCAATCCAGTGGTTCCCTAGGGTAGAGAGAGGCAGCTGTCCATCAGGGTAGATGCTTCATTTCCTTCAGGCAAGGTTGCAGCCAAAAGGACGTCTAGCCCAGGGTCTGTCTCACACCCTCCACCTCCTGCGCGCCTCAGTGTGACAGCGGCCGAGGCCCACCAGTATAGTGTAAGCTGGAGCAGTGGGAACCATTCCCACACAGAGGCCTCTGCACGCTGTATTGCCCTTCTGGCCAGATGCAGGAGTGGGGGACGCTGGGTAGGACCCAAGCAACCATTTAAACTGGAATGGCATAGGAAAAACCCTGCTGGCTCAACAGACAGAGAGAGGCCGCGAGACTCAGAATAGTGCTGGCCTTCTCTCACTCGCAGGCGAGGGCTTGTGTGTGAACTGAGCAGCATGGAGAGGGCATGGGCTTGTGCAAGGCTGGCTGCAGGTTTCAGGAAGTCATTAGCCTCATGGTTGTAGAAATGTTAGTCAAACAGGGCGTCTGTTATTTTTGTTCCAGAACATAGTTGTCTGTGTTTGTTCCCTTCTTAGCTGGCTCTCAAAGGTTGTTAGTTCAGCAGGTATTGGGCCAGACGTCACCAGCAGTCATGGTCTTTCTCCATCGACTATAACTCACAGAAAACAGAGTTTTGAAAAGAGAGAAACTGTTTTAATTTAGACGACATTTTGGGCTGACAGAGGGTGGGAGGTCCTGAGAGAACAAGACACCCAGTGGAGAAGGACCCGATTTCTAGAGGGCCTTCTCTATGGGGGACTACCTGCTCTAGATAGCCAATGTTAGTAAAAAGTAAAATAAAATAATCAAATCAAATCCTTTGTGGATTGAGCCAGCAATGTAGCATAGTGGTCTAGTTGGCACAGGAGCTGAGGTTACCCCAGCCCATATATCCCTCCATTGTCCTGGAAGGTATTTAGAGTCTGGACAGATTTCTGCCTATGGCTTTGCTCTCCTTTGATGGACTTCCTGCATCCATGACTCCCACAAAATCTTTTCACTTCCTGTGTTTATTGAACACCCGCCCCATTGCAGGTTAGTGAGGATGGCGACGTGGGCACAGCACATTTCACTGATTAAAAGTCACCATCAAATGTGAGACATATTTTACTTATGACTCTAACAAAAATATGCAGCACTAAAAAAAAAAAAAAGTGATTGCCAATTTGCCAATTAATCAATAACATACATCAGAAGCTTTTCTAAATTTCAGAAATATAAAATTGCAAGGAGGATATATATCTTTAATTAGATAAATGGATGAAGTACGCCATTTATTCTTTTGGAGGTTTTTTTGTGTCTGTTCTTGTTCTTTACATGTTTCATTTGGTTTTGGGGGGACAGCTTCTTTAAAAAAACTGCACTTACTAATTAGGTTAGGCAGTCACACACCTGATGTGGCTCATGGGCAGCAGAGAGGACAGCTTTATGGAGTCAGTTCTCACTATCTACCTTTACGTGGGTGCCAGGAATCAAACACAGGTGGCCAGCCTTAAGTTAACAGCTGTTTCACCTTCTGTACCATCTCCTCAGCCTGGAAATAACTTTTTGCTGCATATCTCAGACAGCCCTAGGACTCACGACCTTCCTGCTTCTGCCTCCTGAGTGCTGGGGTACCAACATACCCAGCAGGACACAGCGTTTCTTACCTCCAGGGCACTGATCGTCTTCTGGAGAGGCAGATGAGCAAATAAGGAAGACTCGTATGTTACAAACTCCTTAACAGAGACTGATGGCTCATCTAGGAAGAAGTAATCAACCTGGCCTTGGAGATAAGGAAAGCTTTCCAAAGGGGATCATTGAAGTAAATTTGGAGTGAAGAAACCCCGCAGCAGAGAGATGCTGCTGAGGGGACCCGCAGGTCTCCAAGAGGCCTCCTCCACACCTGCAGAGAGGCATGCACACACCCCCGGGGATGTGATGGGTTAGCAAAACCTCAAAGCACTCTAGTGTGCATTCCACCGAGACAGCTTCATTTTCTGGATAGATGGAGACTAATCCTGGAGGTGCCAAGGCACAATTTTAAAGTGGAAAAACCTTCCAAAATATAGCATCGTAAACCCTTGGCATCCGCAAAAGGCTCACCAGGGGGGCTTGGTGAATCTCCAAGTTCACAAATGCAGCTCGGCCTGGACAGACTCCTGCTTGCTCAGGGATCACATTTACGGGAAAAGCCACAGCCATCTACTCTGAAGCCCGCACCGCGCTCCTCCCCTGCCATGGATTCCACACTTCTTGCTTCATGAGCAATTCTAGCATATAGTCAGAGCCCAGTTTGCTCTTTAATCATGAGTCCACACAACCAGGCTCTCTACTGCTGGAAAAAAGCTCCAATGTACCCATCACTTCACGCTCAGGCTTCTGGGGTGACAGACTGTGTCACGTGACAAACGACACAGCATGGCTCTCCCCCCCAACTGGGTTTCCATTTGAAAGCTTGGGGTGGAAGGGGAAGAATGAGTTTGCCCTGTGTGACTTTTACCTTCAATCCACACAGAAACACAGAAACACATACTTACTCATGCACATGCAAGTACACATGCAGTACATGTGCAAAGGCATGTACACATATGCACACACATGTGTACACAGCACACACACAGTAGGGAATAGGCACAGTGCTGCCACAGCTCTAAATCTCTTTCCTGTTCTAGTCTCCTCCTCACTGTCTCCCATTTTATAATTTTAATATGGATAAGATGGAGCCAAGAGTTCATTTTGGGGCCTGGAAAGATGAATCAGTGGTTATGATCACTGACTGCTCTTCCAGAGTGCCTGGGTTCGATTCCCAGCATCCACACACTAGCTCACAACTATCTGTAACTCCAGTTCCAGAGAACCTAACCTGATGCCATCTTCTGGCCTCAGCAGGCACCTCATGCATACAATCCTCAGACATGTGCGTGGATAAAACCGTCATGCGTGTAACATTTTAAAATTAAGACGTTCATTTTGGGGGATAGAGCGACAGATAAAGTGCTTCTACAACCATGATAATACGAATCTGATCCCCCAACACGTGTAGTCCCTGCCTGTAATTCCAGCAACAGAAACGGGCAGAACTCCAGAGCATGCTGGCTGGCAAGTCTAGCCAAATTGACAGGCTCTGAGCTGTGTGAGAGACCCTGTCTCAAAGAGCAGCTGCTTTCAGCAAGTGAAAAAGACAGCTGACATGGACCTCTGGTCTGTGCATATGAGCACACATGTGGGTATGTATACACATGTACACACACACACACACACACACACAAAAGACTGCAAAGGTTGATCTAACTTTCTAATTTCATGTCTATTGTATCTTGTGGTCCAATATTTTTTACCACCTAAGATAATATTGTCATTATCAACAAAGTGTATTTCCCAGCTCCACCCCACTTCCTAGTTTGGTGCCCTAATCCACACTGGATAAAGAACATGTGCCCACTCTCTCAGTGTGGCCATCTCCAAGCGAAGAGACGAGCCCTTCAGAGCTGTGGGAACATGACTGCCTGTTACATAAGGCCTCTGCTCTGTGGCATTTTGTTAAGTCAACCTGAGATGAACAAAGCCCCTAATGAAATGGTTTAATAAACAATTTTCTCTATATACTATTCACGTTTCTATATCAAGCACACAGAATGGCAAGGCAGCCAAACAATACTTATTAAGGGAATAACTAACTGAAAGGACCAAACAATGCACCCCCATTTAATTTTTAGTTTATCTAGTACTACGGGGGAGGGTGCACACCGCGGCACACGTGTGGAGCTCAGAGCACAGCCTTGTGAAGTGAGTTCTCTCCTTTCACCTTTCTGTGGGCTCCACGCACTGAACGGAGGCCATCAGGCCTCCGAGGCCTTTATCCACTCAGCCATCTCGTAGCCCGAACACCACTCAATTTAGATGCCTAAGCCACGGCAGAATAGCGTGTCCAGCTCCGTGTTGGTGTCGTCATTTAAAATGTAAGAACATATTCTCATCTCCTTGTGTATATTCTAAGTTTAAAAAAAAAAAACATAGAAGCAAAATACACGAATGCACGCACGAGTGTAAATGTGTAAATTAAACAACAGGAATCTGGTAAAAGCAAAAGTAGACGTTTGCCTCCCCGGTTCACTGGATTCATATGTTCCTAGCAAGAGAGAGCGCAGACATACATGGTACGGTTTCTTCTGGATCGATGAACCTGTATGAACATAGAAATCCTGCTGTGTGTGCGCTGCTTCGGCCTCCTGCTTCCTCCATGGCTGTGTGTCAGTGTATCTGCCATGTTCTTTAAGTTCAGAAATGAACAGGCTTATTACAGTCCGTTCCCATAGGCAGCCATCCCACGTTTTTAAGTTTATCCTCATAAAAGACTGAGATATAACCTACACGTGCCTCCCGGGATGCGTGTCCAACTGTCTCACTACGGCAGCATTTCCAAGTTTTACACGGCCTTAGATGATTTGCACATTGAAGAGATTTAAGACCTTCTTTAAATTGTGCGTGTATCTGTGTCTTCATGTGGGTTCATGCGCGTGTGAGTGCAGGCTCCTGCGGAATCTAGAAGAGGAAGTCAGATCCCCCGGATCTGGGCAGGCCATTGGGAACCACCTAATATGGGTGCTGGGACCTGAGCTCAGGTCCTCTGCAGGATCAGTACAGTCTTAAAGCTGCATGGCAACAGTCTGTCTGTCTTTCTTTTCTTTTCTTTTTTTTATTTTTTTATTTTTTTAGAGAAGACCTCTTTGTGCAGCCCTGGCTGGCCTAAAGCTTGCTACACAGAGAGCTACCTGTCTCTGCCTTCTGAGTGCTGGCATTAAAGACATTCTACCACATCTGCTTGGGGAAAAAAAAAATTTAACACAGGTCTCGTATAACCCAGACTAACCTTCAACTTCGTAGCAGAAGATGACCATGAACTCTTGACCTGGGATGATGAGTGTATATCTCAGTAGTAAGTTGTGTGTTGTAGCTCACACTGAAAACTGTGCTTGTGGGGAAAGTGCTGTATAAACCAGGGTACACCCTGCCTCCACAGGGAGACTTGATAGCTTCTGCCACATGATTGCTCCAGGAACAGGGTCAACTTACATGGCACCAAAAATTCTCTTTACCTAGTGGAGAGTTCTTGTGTTTTTGTTTTTGTTCTTTGTTGGTCCTGCTTTGTTTTGTTTTTCAAGACAGGGTTTCTCAGTGTAAGCCTGCTGTCCTGGAACTCACTCTGGAGGCTGGCCTCCAACTCACAGATGTCTGCCTGCCTCTGTCACCCAGAGTGCTGGGATCAAAAGCATGTACCACCACCACTCAATTTTCATGGAATATTTTAAATATTCCTAAATCTCTAATATAACTCTAGCTGGCCCAGAATTAACTATGTAGAGCAGGCTAGCCTCAAAGTGCCAAGATTCTTCTACCTCTGCTTTCTGGGTGCTGGGATTACAGTCCTGGACAACTATGATTAGCTTCTGGGGGAGGAAAAAAAACAACAGCAACAACTCTGTAAGCATAAGGTTATTGTGTAATTAAAATGTTGATTTCTTTACGCCCCTCTCCCGTATCTAGTTGCAAACCTTGTTCTGAGAATTCCTGTCTTAATGTTGTCTAAACACTGCTCCCCAGTTGTCCCTTGATATGCCAATAAAGCAGTTTTCAGCCAGTCATTGAGCAGGGGAGAGAATAGGGCTAGACTTCCAACCAAGAGAGGATGAGTTGGAGGAGGAAGAAGGAGACTGAGCCACAGGAGAGGTCAAAGTGAGATCAAGAGAGGAGCTGCAGAGTACAAGTATCCCTGGGATGTATGCTGGGAGGAAGCCAAATTAGCTTAGAGGATTAAAAATTGCATAATAGCTGCTCAATTATTGTGTTGAGACGCTTATTATTAAGCAAATATAAAAGAGTCTGAATTATTTGTGTGATAGCCAAGTTAGAGAAACTGACAAACAAACACAGTTTTATAAAAATAACCTTAACAAACCTCCTTAAGTTTTAGTTCCCTTATTGCAGTGGAGGGCTTTTCTGTGACTGCTCTGCTCTAATTACTATCTTCCCATTAGTTACAGTTACCTGTCGTTTATTGTTATTTCCAGAAGGTCTGAGTTTTGTAGTTTCAATTTTTTATCTGTTACTAAGTTACAGAGTCTCCCTCCCAGGCTGTCCTTGGACTTGCCATTTTGTTGATGCTATCTTTAGCTTGACAAACAAGTTTTTATTTTTATGTAGCCAAATACAACAAATGCTTTCTTTAAGGTTTCCTTTGCTACTTCCAAGATTAATGAAACATTCACCTACATTTCCCTATGTTAGTGTTGCTAATTTTTTGTTTGTTTGTTTGTTTGTTTGTTTTGTCTGCAGGACTAGGGATGGAAACCAGGACCTCAAACATGCTAGACAATCTACCACTGAGCTACATCTCTAACTCTGAAGGTACTTTAGCTCTTTGTTCTGCTGGAATTAATTTTTATAGATGTGGGGAAAGGAGACTGAACATTCTTTCCTAAATGTTCACTAAACCCTATCTTATTTATTGAGATAAATAAATGAGATAAATAAATAAATAAATGCCCACTTTGTGTTGGCAATGTTTTATCATGCACTAAATTGATATATGTAGAGATATTATGTAGAATGATATTTCACCCTAACTTCTCTAAATGTCTGTTTTTCTAATCTTTAACCCTTTTAGCAGCCCTAGGAGCTTGCTTAAGCAGAGGGTTGGGGGACTAACTATTTCTCATGTATATAAACAATTCTTTTCACCTCATGATGGAAGACAGGATGCAAATGCTTGTGGCCGTTAACAGTTTTCTTTTCCATTCCAGGTTAACACTGTCAGCAAATAAAATTCATGTTTCACCAAAATATCAAATTCAAACATGTCAGGGGCATGCAAACTTTAGCTACATTATCCCATCCCAAACCACTGTAATGTTCGGCCCTCAAGAGGATATCAAATGATGAGCAACTGCTCCTGACCTGAAGTGGTCCCTGGCCTGGGCTGCTGAGAGAACTTGTGTGAGTTCCTGTCTCGACAGAACCACTCTGTCGGGTGGGAATGGCAGTGGGTTGGGGTTTCTGGCCGTTAAATGGGTGTCCAGACATGCACAACAGGGACACATTCTGAATTCACTTCTCTCTGGCTTGTTTCCTAATGATCTTGCAAGCATCCCGATGTCAATCCCAAACTCCCTGCTGTCATCCACAACAAAAACCAGACATTCTTGTACTGGGACATGACGTTTCATTACCTCAAATTAGATGTGACCTGAAAATAAATTCGCCGCGGTAGCCAATTATTCCCAGAAAGAACGCCCATCAGCCAACTGTCCTAAAACTAAAATATTATCTCTGATAGGCACTCTGCATTTTCACTGATTTATAAATAATGACCCAGTACAAGTTACTTCATTCAGTTACCTTGGCACTAACACAGCGTTTGTCTTGGATGGGATCCTGACAGTAGCATTGCTTAAAGCCAGGCATTCTCAGGTGTTTTGCCAAGATTTTATTTGGCCATGGCAAGGGTCTGGTTAGACCAATCTTAAACATGCTTGGCTATGGGCATTACTTCAGCCATGCTAAATGAGGTTGACTTTGGGGGCCCGGTTGGCTGGTTCATTTGCATACCAAGCCTCTGGGCCATCTCAGAAGATAGTCCTTGTCTTGCTGGTAGCTGGTGATTCAGGACTCACCCTGGCCTGGATAGTCAGTTAAGACACGTGACTCAAAACTCAAAGGATAACAAAGAACACTGCCTTCAAGCCATCGAGGGAGTGCAGTTTGAAGTCCTACTACTAAATATTTATGTAAGAGCCCCGCCGAGAAATAACACTATTCCGAGAAGATTGCTTGAAGGATAAGCAGTTCTCCACTCTTCCAGATTTTCTAACGCTGATCGCTGGTTCTGCCTGAGCTGCTAAAACACAGGTACCTGGAGTGCGTCAGACCGGCCCCAACAGAATTGCTTTTGCTAAACTGTTTTTGGTATAATGCCATCAGCATTTTTTTTAATGTCCTTATAAGAAACAGCCTCTGGAAGAGCCCCATTATGGTGGGCTGCCTAGGTTGTAAAGGAATTGTGTACTACATTCCACAGCGTTTTCTTTATGAAGTACCCTCGAGGACAGTTCTAAGTTTAGCACTGGAAGCAGTAGTCACTCTCCTAGGCAGCTGGTTTACTTGTCTGTAGCATCATTCTTAGAAGCATGCACTAAAGAACACTAGGGCAAGCCTGGCGCAGTGGCACATGCCTGAAATCCCAGCAAAGGCAGGTGGCTCTTTGTGAATTCAAAGCTAGCCTGGTCTACAAAAGGAGTCCAGGATAGCAAAGGCTACATAGAGAAACCCTGTTTCAAACACACACACACATACATGGACAAAGTTCAGTTAATTGGCGTTTTGTGAAAAGTATGTTTCATACTGAAAAAGTTAAAAATTCATATACACACATAAAAAGTAAATATGTGTAGGACAGCACAAATAGCTATGTTGTTGTTTCACATAATATGTTCCTGAGTCACCAGTGTGTGTGTGTGTGTTACATTTTGCTACCAAACATAATGTTTGCTAGGGTCTGGAGACCAGTTCAGCCTGGGCAGTGGGTCCTATTATAAAAATTAACAAGGGTCCCTAAAGTCAGAATCGCTTTCTCATGCCAGCCTGAGACGTCAGCTTGTGCTGACTGCCTTTCCTCCAGCCTCATATGAAGGGCCAGGAGGTCCTGAGAAGTGGCACAATACTAAGCGTCTTCTTTCACCCCTGGCATCTGGCTCTCACCCACCCTGCAGGTACACCCTCAGCTGAACCCCACTTTTGACCTGGCAGGCTACTGGGTGTCTCTATGTCACAACCTGGCTTTGTTCTCCCAGACATGCAGAATGACTGCTCCAGCCTGCTTCCTTTTCTGCTTGCTACTCAGCAGCTCCTTACTTTTACATTTCCTTCTCTGTTCGTTGGTTATTCTGGTTATTAGGGACGGGGGACAGCTGCTGCAATTTTATTTTTTGGTTGTGAGTCTATCCTTTAACGGCTGAGCCATTTCTCCAGGCCCCATGTGTCTGTGGATACACAAACTTGAATTCCTTTGTGCTCCCATCAGTACCACAACCCTGCCCTCTTTAGATCCAAGGCTAAGAAAGCCATCTTGACTTAAAATTCTAGAAAACGGCATTCTAATTATGCAGACTTTTACTTATCAATTCCCCTCTCCCTTGGCAACAGAAGCCCCATTTTCAGCAGGCATCTGGCCACTCCAAATAAATAGCTACATTTCCCAGACTCCTTTGCAACCAGAAGCAAACACGTGACCAAGTCCCAGCCAGTGAGACTTTTTGTGAACACAGCAGTTGCAACTTGAGGGAAGTATCTATCCTTAAAGGTCCATTCTTCTCAGCCTATGGTTAGCCACTTCTTCTTCCCAATGGTTGGAATATGGCTGTAACGTTGGATGCTCGTGATGTGGCACATCAAGGGTGATGGCAGAAAAATGCAAGGAGCACAAGTCCTGCAGACCGTGGCCCATCATACAGTTTCAGATTTCCTGACTCTGTACCCTTCTGTGTGGCGCATGAGCTATCCTGTTATTTGGAGCTTCTTTATGACTCACACAGTTATTCTTTGGTCTTACTCAAATGTTAAATAACTGGGTCTTACAAGAACTAGAAAGAGAATAGCTTCAGGTTAAAAGGACTCTGTAAAAGAGGGATTTCTCTCAGTTTTCCAAAAGAGAATGATGGGGAAAGGAGTCACCAGTGCCTGGAGCCCTCCGCTGAGGTGAGCTTTGAGCAAAGACCCTGCATCAGCCCTGTAGGACCTCTTGGGCATAATGAAAATGCAGTTTTCAGCCCTGACTGCAGTGTGCTGGTTGGGCAATCTTCATTGTCACTAGTTTCCAATATGAGCTTCAGTGAAATACAAGAAGCCAGCTTTGGGGACACTGGAAGACCTTTAATGCCACATAGAGACTATCTTAGTTAGGGTTTTATCGCTGTGAGGAGACATCAAGACCAAGGCAACTATGATAAAGGAAAACATTTAATTGGGGCTGACTTACAATGTCAGAGGTTTAGTCCATTATCATCATGGCGGGAATCATGGCAGCACACAGGCTGACATGGTGCTGGAGGAGCTGAGAGTTCTGCATCTTGATCTTTAGGCAGCCAGGGAGAGACTGTAAGGCTGGGCTTGAGCATATATAACCTCAAAGCCCACCTCCACAGGGACATACTTTCTCCAACAAGGCCACACCTCCTCTAACAAGGCCACAGCTCCTAACAGTGCCACTTCCTGTGGTGGAGCATTCAAGCCCATGAGTCTATGGGGCCATCCCTATTCAAACCACCACAGAGACATAAGTCAAAGCTACCATTTCCATTTATTACAAGGAAACTAGGGAGGAATCCTTTGGGAAAAGATGACCCCCATTTTGATTTTTTTTCCTATGTCAAGGGAATAGCAGAGAAGCTGGCTGCCCATATCATGTAGAAAAACAAGTTACAACTAGAACCACAGCACTTGGTAGGCAGAAGTCAGAGGATCTAGGCTTAGAGGACAGCCTGGGCTACAAAATAAGTCCCTGTTTCAAAAGAGTAATAAAAGAAAAACAGGCCTAAATTTAAAAAAAAAAATCATTCAGGGACTAAACAGGTGGCTCAGAGGTTGGAATCCCTTACTGTTCCTCCAGAAGACCCAAGTTTGATTCCCATCTCCCACATGGTAGCTCACAACCATCCACAACTCCAGTTCCAGGGAATCTGATGCCTTCTGGCCTCCTGTAGATAATGTATACATATTTTTTAAAAATCACCCAGAATATAACACCTATAAAGAGAGATATTTGTCTATGTGCCATTATTCCTGGCACATTTTTTTACATGAAAAATAAATGGAGAAAACAGGATAGCTCAGTCCTGATTCTGTCCACAGGGATTGTAGGAAGAGGGGTGAGAAAGAGCAGAGGAAGGCATATGAACAGATGTGACTAGGAATTTCCAGATCTGAACAAAGTTTCTGAACCACAAGTTGAAAAAACACAGGGACTAAGTAAAGAAAAATATAGAGTTGGACACGTGATTATGAAACTGCAGAACAGCAAGGAAATGATAGTATTTTTGAAGATACTCGAGAGTCGAGATAGAGTATCTTCAAAGAAATGTTTATCCAGTTGTTATCAGTCTTCTCTTCTCAGCAGTGACAGCCGTCCAAGGTCCAACAGCACCTCAGGAAAAGCTCATCTGCTTTTCTCTACTCAGCTAGCTCATGCCTGAGACTGGGGACAAAGGAAAGATATTTTCAGAAAAAGATTAAGAGTTAACTAAATACAGATCCTACTCTGAAATAACTCCTAAAGGATTCCCTCAGGGAAGAAAAAAAAAACAAATAGGAAAATGGAATGCAAGAGGTAACCCTATGTTAAAGAAACTTGGGAACATTTAGCAACTAAATAGATATGGATTCTAAAAGGAATGATGATCAAAATGGTTGGATAAAACCATAGTATAGCTAAATATTAGACCATTAGACACGAAAGGCTTTAAGCATCTTTAATTCTGTATCTTTTGGGGGATATAAAATACATCTATATCTACATGTGTCCTAAAGATACATCTGTAGGGGTCCATGTTTGGATATATGGGTGTGAAAAATAGTGGAGAATCGACAAAAAGTGCAACTTCCAAAAGCCAAGGCAGGATACAAGATCTCTACACGCATACCTATTCTCAGAACAAGCATACAAATTAAGGGCCAGGGGCATCCCATCAAAATAGCCACAGTGGTTGCCTTCAGATGGGGCTGTAAAGTAAGGCAATGAAGATTTCAGCATTATAAATGGTGGGGGCTTGTTTGTTTGTTGAATAACAAACTCGAAGGCTGGAAACGTACTCAGATGGAATGAGTGCCTAGCACAGACCAAGCCTCGCTTCAATCCCCAGCACCTCATAAGCCAGATAAGATGTTACATGCCTGTAATTCCCAGTACTAGGGAGATACAGGCTGAAGGATTAGAAGTTTGAGGTCATTCTTGTCTATACTGCAAGTTAAAAGAGTCTGGGCTACATGATACACTCTCTCAAAAGTACAAGAAGTAAAAGGAGGAGGAGGAGGAGGAGGAGGAGGAAGAAGAAGAAGAAAAAGGGCAAACTCTAAGGGAAACATTAGATGTTGTGTTTGTTAAAGAGTCAGTAAAGAAGGGAGTGGAGAACTAGCCTGTAGACGTTTTGAAATGTTTTAGGAAAGGAAAGCACTCTCAAGCCACACACACCACTCCCCATGCCCTGGATGAACACACAAACAGAAACAGACACACACACACACACACACACACACACACGCAGGCACATAAGCATCTCACAACTTACCCATATGAAACCACCTAGTACCACCAAGGCCACTTTAAAGCTGTGGGTTCAGGGTACCTGCACATGGAACTCAGATCCACTGCATATGCAAAAGCAGAGAACTCAGGAGATGGCAAGGATTTGCCTATGAGGGTGTGGTTGGAGAAAGGGGCCCACCCTGCGTGCCTCACACTATGTCAATTATCTCCTTTAGTTAGAGCCTTGCAAGCAGCTCTTTACGATGAATATTACAGTCTTCGCAGAACTTGCTATCGCTATTACTGTGTGCCTGTGGCCTCTGCCCCCCCCCTCAGCCCCCAGTAATTGCAGAGTTCAGTCTGGAAAACCCACACTCCCTACTTCCTCTCACTAAGGCCCCTGGCATGCTGTTAAACAACACCCACTTTCCCTGACCCCTCAGAATCCTGACCCTGACAAGCCTGACACCCAGACCTGGCCATGTCTATCCGGCCTGCAGCTCAGGTTTTACACAGTGCAGGTCACACTGCTGGCCAGGCTCCACCAATGGCCCTTTCTCAGCTGTGTCCACTGTCGCCACCATGCTTGCACTCCCATCCAAGCTGAGTGGGAAAGTAAGTGTTAACAGAACAGGGAGAACGGAAGTGGCACTGGTGAGGTGTGTGTTCAGCGTATTGTAAGAGTTGCTTGCGTGTATTTTCTCATGCGGTCAGTAAGCCTATAGTGTCAGCTCTGTTTTCAAGGTGTGAAGAAAAGGAAGGGTCATGTCTCTGAATGTACTGAGTTGATACCGGCTCCAGGCTCCATACATGTGGCTTCCCACCACCCTAAGGGGTTGTAGACGCCACAGGATAATTATGATGATAACAACGAAACAACAAATGTTTACTGAGTGCCGAGCATGGATTGTGTGCCTTAATTTATTTGTGTGTGTGTGCATGTGTGCGTGTGTCCATGTGTGCGTGTGTGGAGGTTGTGTAGGTCAGAGGACAACTTTATGAAGTCAGTTCTCTCTTTCCAACTTTATATAGGTTCCAGGGACAGAATTCAAGTCACTTTTACCCGCTGAGCCGTACGGGCTCTGTGTTATGTACTTAATATTTACAATACTATGTATAACACATAATACTTACATGTAACACATATTTAAGTACAATACCGGCCTGTATTTCAGTCAAGAAAACTGAAAGATTTAAATGATTATAAGATTTGGCCAAAGTCAGGTCTATAAAATTACAATGGTGGTATTTCAGTCCAGGAATCTGACCCTGAACCCCAAAGCCTGACCACAAAATAAGCTAGATCCTGTGTGGCAGAAAACCCCAGGCTAACAGTGACTTACAGAGACAGGAGTTTACTCTTTCCTGAATCACAACAATGTAAGAAACTGGTGACGCTAGCCAGTGCTCTCTGATCTCTGTCTGACTCTCCACCGAGCCTCCATTTTCCATTCCAAGCTGGCTGTTAGAGTCCTGGCCCCACTTCTATATTGGCAAGATAGAGGCAAAAGACAGAATATAGCATGGGCTCAAACGCCACCTACATTTCAAGGATGATTTCTAAAATCCACCAACGCTGAACAGCAGAAACCTCTAATGGCTCCTTGCACGGAATATTATCTTGGTGAGTTGGGCTAAACCAAGTCTTAACCCAGGGAAGACCTGTTTAAAACTTTAATTGACAAGTCAGTTCAGTAACCTGTGTGTCCCCCTTCCACAAGGCCTGTCATGTCCAAAGTTCCATGTGGGAAAATACAGAAGTGTCTGGAAGAGATGGGAAGGAGATAAGGCATCTAATTCAAGGCATCTAATTTAGGGTTTAGGAGGTGCACCCTGGAACTCAGGAAGCACACACACACCCCCCTCAAAGAGCCTTTCAGCAAAGGTGGCAGGGTTTTTCTGATCCTTGCTCTTTCTGTGTGTCACCACCTCTTTTTATCCCCTCCCCCTCCTCTTTAAGACAACACTATCCTCCCGGGAATTATTCCAATGAATTCATGGGGCCTGTGAGGCTGAGAGGCACAGCTGTTTCTAAAGCCAGGACCTCTAAGCCAGGGCCTGTGCCCTGCGGTGAGAAGCAGCATTCTAAGTCATGCAGTGGTGGAGGGGAGCCCTCAGGGCCTGACAGAGAATGACCTCATAATGACTCACATTTCGGTGACAGAAGAACAGCCAGGCTGCTCACAGGGGTCTTTCTAATTTGCTGACATGCACAGACTGTGTGTCTGCATCTATTAACTGTATCCTGCCTGGCGAAGTCACCAGAGCCCATGAACTGGAGACCATTTGGTCTTACTGTATAATGGGCTTGCTTTGTCCTGGCCCGAGGCCTTCTCCTAACAGACACGGAAACGGGGGGCTTGACCACCAGAATATCAGTCCCACTAACATGGGGACTCATTCTCAGTAAAAAGGCTTTCAGGATTATCTAGTCCTCTTTGTCTTTACCTGTATGTTCACTCTTATTGTAGCTGAAATAACCCTGGGTTAGGTTTTTCAGTAGTAGGAGATAAATAAAAAAGAAAAAGAGGAAAAATGATCAATGAATCCATTCAACTTTTCTTTTATTCTTTACACAAAACTGGACTGACTCAGGTTGAATAACTGTTAAAATGGAAATAAGAAAGGGAGAAATGTTCTAATGGCACCATGAATCTTAAAAATTAATTACAGAGCCAGGCTCAGCGGCTCATGCCTATGATCCCAACACTCAGGGAGTCAGAGGCAGGCAGTCTCTGTGAGTTCAAAGCTAGCCTGGTTTATGAGAGTCCAGGCTATGGACAGCCAAGGCTACAAAGAAAAACTCTGTCTCAAAACAATAAAGAAAGAGAGAAGCAGTTAGTTACAGGGGGAAGAGTAGGGACATCCTTTCAGAGGAAGTCAAACTTGTCCTAGCACGTGCTTTTAAGACAGAGTCCTCTTGGAACATCATGGTGCACACCTTTAATTTCAGCGTTTATGGGGCAGAGGCAGGCAGATCTGTGTGTTCAAAGCGAGCCTGGACTATGTAGCAAGTTCCAGGGCTACACAGTGAGACCATATTTTTAAGTTTTCTCACATGAACTTCACTTTCAATGCTCTTCAGAATGAAGTCACTGACCTCTCTATGAATCTAATTTAATCAACGAATCCACTCCTCATAAAAAATGAAAACACATACAAGAATCTAATTACAGTTTCTGGGAATCCCTCAGGCTCCAGAAACCCAGTTAGGAGTCCCCAGAGCACTAGTCTAGGCTACAGACAGAATAGATGTCGTACTGCCCTGACCCCCACCTGGTGATGAGGAAACAGGGTTGCCCTAAGGACCGAGAGGGGTCACACTGTCCAGGCTCCTGAGATGTGACTGGGTTGAAGTATAGCACCGCTGTGAGCTGTTAAGCCCTGCTAAGCATAAAGAAGTGAAATCCACAAGTTCTTTTAAGTCTCCTTATTTTTATCCTCTCCCTTCTCTTTCTTTAAAACTAAAGAACATTTAAATCTATTAAAAAAAATAGCAAGGGTGGCAAAGGCAGTTGGCCTTGATTGGCTTGACACCATGACATTCCTTCAGACTTAGAGCTACAATATGAAAAAGGCAAGGAAGTGAGAGTTGAAGTGTTAGATCACAGCCAACACGGCAAAGCATGAGCCAACACGCTCTAAGCCTTGCTCTACCTGAGTTCATGAATCCTACTCTAAAGAAATGATATTGTTAGAGTCCTCTTTATGACTAAGGTACCCACTGTCAGTCAATACATCAGGACAAGTCCTTACATCTAAGTCACAGGTTTGACATCTGGCATGCTATCAAAGCCAAGCAAAGCAGGCTTTTCTGGAGAACATAGACATTTGGGGTTTGATTACCTCAATCTGCAAAGTGATAAGGAGCTTGAGTGTCCATCCTTGGGACCTCCAGCATGAGTTGTAAGGCCTGCACAGAGAGGATGCTGAGCACCAGTGAAGGTGTCTCTGATATTATCGCAAAGATCTAAAATTTCTGGCCAGGTAGAAGGCCAAAATGGAGATCTTACTTGCTGAAAGGCACAAAAAGAGCAATTTTCTTTTTTTTTTTTTCTTTTCTTATTTATTTATTTATTATTTTTAATATTAATTACAGTTTATTTACTTTGTATCCCAGCTGTAGCCCCCTCCCTCTTTCCCTCCCAATCCCACCCTCCCTCTCTCATCCCCTTCCTGCCCCTCTCTAAGTCCACTGATGAGGGAGGTCCTAAAGGAACAATTTTCAATCAATCAAAGATGGAACGGAGATTGCCTGAGAGAAGCTGTGGTGCTTCTGGGGAGTGGAGGAAGAGGATGCTGCTGCGGGCATTTTGAACAAAGAGCTGCTTCTGAATCCCACCTTCACTGCCTGCCTGGAGTCAGACTGAGCGCTGCATGGGACATGAGAGGCACTGTCAACCTGCTTTACCCAGAGCCTCGTATCACCATGCAGCATGGATGGACCCACAGAGCCAGTCAGGGGAGCAACTACCACCCAAAGAGAAAAAGCAGAACCTAGACTTTCCCCACATGCAATTCTTTCCAGAAAGGAAATCTGCCAGGAGGCAAGAGCTACTGAGAACAGGGAGGGGAGATGGCATATTGGAGCCATGTGGGGAAAGTTGATTTTTGGCAGTGCCCACAACCCAAAGATAGCAGAGGAATCAAATGCATGAGGGAGAAGTCTCTAACTCCCAGCCCCAGGCATTGATGGAAGGCACGGATGTCTCCTCTGGAACTCAGAGATAGTAAGCTCATCCATGCAAATCTCTCTATGAGGGTCTATATGCAGCTGGTCTCTCCCCAGCCCTCCCCACAACCTCCAGGCATTCCTATTCCCCACACACACCAAATTAGCCTGAGTGTCAATCCAAAAGGCAGGGCAAGGAAATGTTAGCCAGCAGCCCTGAATTCCTGTGCTCTGAGTTCCCTCCTCCCTCACAGCTCAATTCAGGCTTGCCTTTCCTCAGTGGAGCCTGAGGCAGGCTCGTTTCCCCTTAGGTTGTCACAGACCAATTTTCTAAACTGCATGAAAACAGAAAACAAACAGAAAACTAAATCCACCAAAGCCTGAGTCTCATGAACAGCTTGGCAGGCCCCAGCAACGTGCTAACAATTTCATGCTGTTTTAAGACTTTCTAACTAAGCAACAAGTACCAACAACCAGATGTGCCCTGATACAAGAAAAAAAAAAATAAAGAAAGAACATCAGCTTCTAGGGACAGAGGTTTGTAAAACAGGAAAGCACTCATCAAGAAGCAAAACTGCCAAGTTTACTGGCCTGGGGCGGGGAGGGAGCTGTCCTATTGGGCTAAGCATGGCCGACAGAGGCAGCCAGGCACACAGCCAGTTGTAGACATCGGTCACTGCTTCCTTTGGGCCAGCCACACAAGATGCTCACATCTCACAGCCTGTGCAAGATGAAGGCAAAGGGACAGATAAAGTCAGACTACAGTACAGAGGACACTCTTAGAGCGCTTCCTAGAGTTGATTCCATTTATGTCAGCATGTATGTGAAGCACTTACCTGTAAATGTTGAGGCCACTGATTGGGAAAGGTGAAATATAATATAGCTCACAAGACAGGTGATAGTCATCAAGAAAGGGCTGGATGACAGGCTGGCTGTGTCTAAGGCAGATAAACCCAGAGTATGTATACACAACATGGAGGATGCCGGAGCCTGGATCAGCATGGACGCCCATTAACCAAGAGCCACACACCTTTGAAGGAAGCCAGAATCATCCACTTCTGGTGCATGAGCCTGTGGTTTGCTCATGAAGTTTTCTTTCCAGTGAGATCAGGTTACCTCCATATCTTTGTCACTAGGGCCCAGCTTAACTCTGATAGGACTTCAGTGAGGACCAGGGGAGAGCAAGCCCTGAGGTTTGAGTCGCCCCCAGAGACCACCCCACGAAGGGGGTGACCATTGAGCCACGACGAAAAGATAACCATCATGTCACTTTCATTTATATCCTATCGTTTACCTTACCACTGATTATGGTGAATGAGTCATATTTTTCTAAGTCTTAAAATCATTCTGAAACACTGTAATCTTATTCCATCTAGGGATTGAACTTGGTGATCTGACTAATATATTTAAGTTATAATATTTTTAAAACTTTTTTTATGTGCATTGCCTGAGTGTATGTCTGAGTGAGAGTTTCAGATCCCCCTGAAAATGGAGTTACAGATCATTTTGAGCTGCCGTGTAAATGCTGGGAATTAAGCCTGGGTCTGTGAGAGAGCAGCCAGTGCTCTTAACCACTGAGCCATCTCTTCAGACACAAGTTGTAATATTTTATAATGCTCTATTTTGAAGGTTTCAGAGAACTCTTTTGGGGTTTTTACTTGTTTATATTTCTCCCTCTTATTTATGTTTAATATACTCTAAAATAAAAATAGTATCTAGGAGCTGGTCCTTTGTTAGGCTGGAGGTCACTCCAGGTCAGCAGTTCTTCCCCTCAGGGAGTCCCTACTCCCTAGTAAAAGCCCATTAGCTTAGGCTTACTGCTGTCCGAAAGCCAGTGGGCCTTCTTTATTAGGACTGTGTTTGTCACCTGTTAACTTGTTTATTGGAGCAGAAGCAGGGCGGGGAGAGGAGGGTGGGCGTGAAGGTCACAAGTAGGTGGGAATTGCACACCTCAGGCCTGAGCTTCTCCTTGGCCATTATTTTCCCAGAATGACCTCTAGCAGGGTGGGCGCTGGGGTTACAAAGTCACCCCTGAGCTAACACATGATAGGCCAGGACAAAAGGACTGCAAACAGGCCCCTAATTAATGGGTTTGCTTAGAGCTGGTCCTCTGTTTAGGGACTTCATCCCAGTAATTGCAGGCTCCATAATCATTAATCCGTCACCACCACCTTTTGGAGTACCAACCACAAGCCCAGCCCTGTTCCAGCAACTGTGAGGGGAGAAGAGCAGGAACAGGAACTGAGACCCATGAAGAGCATGATCTGGGGCCTATGTGCTGCTTGTGTACAAGCACACAACCACAACCACCGATGAAGACATATGGAGTCTCAGAAAAATTAGCCAGCTCAGTGCTGCCGGCATGTGATGGCCAGAAACTGAACCAGCATCTAGACACCTCCATAACATCGGTTCTTGTTCCCCAGGAGACAGCAGGCGAATCCTTCAAAATGTGTACAGAAGGAACAGGGCTCAGAACAGGCTGTATGAGGCACCTCCTGCTGCAGAAGTCTGAAGGGGAAGGAGACACGGGGCTGGGGTCTCTCAAGAAGACTTCTCAGAGGAGAGTATAGGATCCACGTGCTGGGCTTGAAGGGTGGGGAGGATTACACACAGTTGACAAATTATACTTGGGCGCTTTCTCCAATCGTAAGTTCAAGGTTGGAACGGACTGTGGAATTTGTGCCTCACTTGGGGCCAATAAATACTTGGTTAAATGTGTAGATACAGACATGCATGCGCGCGCACATATGCACAGTCAGACCGAACTCCACAACTCCAGACGGTGCCTGGACTGAGCTCAGTAAAAGAAGGCTTCAACGCAGCGTGAGGTGTTGGCATCAGCCACTGTGGGGATCAGAAGGAGGGCCAAACCAAAAGATGTGTAGCCAGGCAGTCCTGTGACCACCCTGGACGGAGAAGGTTGGCAGCTCCTAGGGAATGGCTTGTCCAAGTGCCCAATTTAGACCTTGTCCCAGCATATGAAAAATGCCAGCGTGGGAAGAAAAAGGCCAAGAAATGATGAAGAGTAGAGGCTGACCAAGAGCTAGTCACTGCCCCTTTCCCAGCCATTCAGCCCTGCCTCACCATTGAGCCGTTATATACATGTATGTACACTGTGTTATATACATGGTATATACATGTATGTGTTCAGACCCCTGGATCACTCCGTCCCTGCAGATTCACTCCTGGGCACTGGCCACATCAGTGTCTTGTGGCCTTTGAACCAGCACCCAGAACTAGCCAGAGGCAAATAGAAGACAGCTAGCCAATCTAGCCACGGAGGGTCCATCCCCGGCTCTTGCCGCACTGGGACATGTGTGTCAGCTGGAGAAGGGGGCCCTATAAGTAAAGCTATTCTCTCCTAGGCTGAGATAGTAAGAAGATGAGCCTGACCCAGAGGTTACCAAGCCCATCCTCCATGGCTCTCAGGACCTGACATACAACCTGATAGATTCCAAAGTAGATTGTGGCCTGGAAGGCCAGGCCAACTCTTTCTCCAGTAGCCAGGCTTCTCAGACTCTAAGACAATGGATTAGATGCTAAAATGTAAAATGCAACCGACAGGTTTTTCTATCCCTGCCCTACCTCTGAATAGAGATACAGAAACCTTTATATTTATTTAAAGCTTCAAGCATTATAGCTGGTCAGATACTCAGCTGTTCGAACCCCATAATTCTGGCCTGGCCTCCTTCCCAGGCACGTGGCCTGTTACCTGCCATCTTAATCTCACTCTGGCACCTCTTCATCCATGTTCCAATGGTGACTCCCTCTTCCGTCCCCACCTGTCGGTCCCTGGGATCCCCTCACTGGGATTGGAAGTCCTGCCTTATCCTTTCCTGCACAGCTATTGGTCATTCAGTTTTTTATTTGAACAATCAGTAGGTGATGGAGAACAATGTCTACAACATACCAACACAGAAGATGCTTCCTAATAATGACAATGCCAAAGTCTGGACTGTGCAACCAGATCTCCAGGTGCAGAAATCAGCACAGGGCACAAAAACATCCTCCAACACTAAAGTCAGACTCTGGCCAAAAATTGACAAGCCAAACTCCAAAGAGCCAGTGAGGCCCAGACCCAGCTCTACTGACTGCTCAGCACAGTTCAGTTGCCTGGGCCTCAGCATTGTCTGAATGAGGACTATTGGTTGCAGGGTCTTTTTAAGTGAGAATTTAGAAGGCCACTCTGTGCTGAAACTGCTCTGTGCCTGGCTTCTCTCCAAATCTTCCAGAACCTCTGGCTGTTCCTGCTCTCAACGAAATGATCAGGGGGCAAAAAGCCCATTTATCATTTTAATTATCCATGAAATATTGATGTTTCTCCCACACTGACTCAAGGGTGCTTGTAAGAGATGTTCTGGAAAGACCTGCACTCCACAATGAAACCCACCAGGAAAAGGATAAGGGAAGACCCCAAGACAGAGAAGGATACAGAAGAAACACAAAACCAAGCCTGTGACCTTAGTTTAAACTGTAATGACATATCACTCTGGAAAGACAGTGGTATAAGGAAAGAAGAGACTCCAATAGTAGATAGTCTAAGCAAGAAAGCCTCAACCATGCTTGCAAAGTGTGACTTGCCCATGAGCCTCACACAGAGACACACAGGACCGCTATAGCACCCAGGGGAAACAAGCTGTAGCATCCAAGCCTGGGCAATCTAAACTCCAGAATCTTGTACCCTTCTCCTCATGAAGTTCACTGGCTGAGAGCTACTGTTTTAGCCAACAAACCAACACCAGCGCAGGCAATTTTAGGTTAGAAAAATGAGCCCAGGAGCAATATCTGGTCAACCCATTTCTTGCAAAACATCCCCAGACATGTAACTGGAAGGGTGCATATAGACGATGATGATGGAAAGATGGGTAGGTGGGTGGACAGATGGATGGATGGATGGATGGGATAGATAGATAGATGATAGATAGATAGATAGATAGATAGATAGATAGATAGATAGGTAGATTTAGATGATGATGATAGATATGATGATTGATAGATGATAGATCATACATACATACATACCTCATAGCTCATTTTGCACAACTCCGTAATGATTTTTGTGCTTCCCTTGCTAGAAGTTTTCTTTCCTATTCTCAGCCTTCCCTTCTCCATCACTCAATCCTCTTCCCACTGAGAATCCATCTGGGGATGAGCTGTTCCAAACAAGAGGGAATAGGAAACTGTTCTTTTTCCTCAGAACACGTTTTGGTGCAGCAGCTTCTGCTGAAAGCCAAAGGGCTAAGACACAGGGAACTGCTACAGTTGTGAATGGTGAACAGTTTCCTCTCTGCCCTCCTGTCCTGCATGTCTGATCTACCACTCCTCAACATGATCGGCTCTGATCCATAGGTACCCTCCCTTTAGGGCATACACATCCTGAACTGAGCAAACACCAGCTGGAGAAGAGGGTGCTTCCAAAGACATCCCTGGAACCTCAACCCCAAGGATTGCCAAGAGCCTGTCAGAGGACAGTGTCCTGTTCAAGGACACTATCCACAAAACACAGCACAGTTGCGTGCTGGAGCAACTCCTGTAGAACTCAGGGTAGCAAATCTCCTGGAGACAAGGCTCCACACAAACACATGGACTTCACCTCAGGTGGCAAGAGCCTATGAAGGCCTGGAGAAAACCCTCCTCACAGGCAGACCGTCCAAGACTAAGAATTTCAGGCTTTCTGGAGAACAGAGTTATCAGATAAAACTAAGCATGTACAATTACGGTAGAATTACAAATAATTCTCTTGTGTAAGTTATGTCCCAAATATTATATAGGCCATACATGAACAAAACAACAACAACAACAAAAACTATAGTATTTACTAATTATCTGAAATTCACATTTAAGTGTGCTATTTATCATTTATTTGCTAAGCCAGAACCACTTCATTCTATAGTGCTATTTGAAGCAGAAGAATCGAAATATTACAGAAGACCCATCTTATTCCTACGGCCCTCCTCCTCTCTCTTTGGCCTCTCTACCCTGCATAGTCTTGTTTCCAGTCTTCTCAACTCCTTAGCCACTCAAAGCTCCTAAGGCCCAGGTGTAAACCAGCCCTTTTGTCCTTAAGTCAAAGGACTTTGTCCTTAAGTCTTCTTCTTCTTCTTCTTCTTTTTTTTAACATTTATTTATGTGTTTTATGTGTATGAGTGTTTCGTCTTCATTTGCGTCTGCACACCAGAAGAGGGCATCAGGTCCCACAAGAATTACATGAGACTATACAGTTAAGGCTGGTTGTGAGCCTGCATGTGGGTGCTGGGAATTGAACTTGGAACCTCAGGAAGAGCAACCAGGGCTTTTACCCACTGCCATCTCTCAGCCCCACAGTTAAATTTCTGGGAAAGAAAAAAAAATTTTTTTTCTTTTTGTTTTAGAGAACTAAAGGCATACACAAATATTTGAATTTATATAAAAAT